>NC_057862.1:520048181-520263181 GCF_019393635.1 Dromiciops gliroides | reverse complement strand
TCTCCCTTTGTACTTCCCTTGTCTAGATTGGGATCTTTGGCCAGGACTCCTGCCAGAAATATGACCCTGGAGAAAACTACCCACCCACTGTGCTTGGTCTGCTCCTCCAGCCACCTGTACATCTGAGGCTTTTGCTCCTTCTGATATAACCTGACATTTTTGCAAACCTTGATGAGATGGCCCAATACTTAGTTTGGGTTTCCCTGGCTTTTGAGCAACAACGTCCCCCATTGGGTTGTAATAAGAAAAAGTTGTTTCTTGGCCAATTTTTAAAGTCCAGGGATAGGTCAAGAGAAGAATATATTGATGTCTTCTCTGGGTGAAGCTGGGAATCCATCTTGAAACTCAACAAATAAATAATAGTTGACATTACCCTTTACAAAGCTGTATTCCACAATAGTCTTGTGAAGCAGGTTATTTAACTATTATTATCCCCATTTGATAGATGAGTAAAGTGAGAATCGCAGAGGTGTGTAATTTGACCAAAGCTATATAGCTACAAAATCACATGATCCTCTAGGTGGACAGAACCTCAGAGGCCATGTGGTTCCACTATAACAAATGGTCATCCAGTCTTTACTTAAAAACTCTCAGTGAAGGGGAATACACTACCTCCCAAGGAAACACATTCCTTGTTTAAATATATTTATCAGTTAGGAGGTTATTCTTTCCATCAAGCCTAAATTTTCCTCTTAGGAATTTCCACCCTTTGTTCCTATATCCTGGAGCCATGCAGAACAGAAGTCATCTCTCTTCTGTTCCACAGCTCTTCCTAAGCTAGAGAACGACTCAAGGGAAGGAAGGCAGGATGGGAAGGGTCCATAAGGACTGGTTAAAGAAACTAGAAGAGTTTAACCAATAGAAAACATGACAGGTTTGAGGTGGGGAAGGGGAGAGAGAGGGGAAAAGAGAGAGCATGATAGCTATCTACCCTCAAGTATTTGAAGGGCAGTCACATGGAAGAAAAAAATGTCTTCTTCTGAGTCACCTCAGAAGATAAAACTCGGAGCAATGGGCAGAAGTCGAAAAGAGAGAAATTTGGCTTTGATATAAGGACAAATTATAAAAAATTAGAGCTATGCAAAAGTGAAATGGGTTACCTCGGGAGTTAGCTGGTTGTTCCTCTTTGGAGGTCTTCCAGCAATTTCTGGATGACCCATTATCAGCTGTGTTATAGGAGAGATTCCTTTTCTGATGTGGGTTGGGTTGGATGGCCAGGGAGGTGAACCAACTCTGAAATTTTGGTGAAATACTTGAAAACTGTTATAGTGACCCCCCACTTAACATCTTCATTTCTGGACAACAATGTAGTATGATGGGAAGGAAAGGCTTCAGACTGTGAGTTAGGAAACCAGAGTTTAAGCCCTGGATGGCTATATGAAATTCCTTGAAGAAGTCAGTTTTAAGCTTTAATACCTTTTAAATGCACTAAGACTTTTGGGATATACTATATCTCTATGTACATACATAAATACATCATACATACAATTACATCTGGGGAAAAAAAGATGGAATTGTCCATCAATACTTGTCCTAGGTCCAATGAGGTCTATCATGCATATGGATGTCTTAGGAGAAATAAGTGCTTCTTGACCTAGACAAAAAGGAGAGGTGGGACAGAAAAAGATAAGCTCCCTCAACCCTCTGGAAGGAGAAGAGTGAAAACAGAACCAAAAAACAACCAAACCCCCTCTTCTCCTGGTTACCAACATCCTGGACCAGATTATCATGAGTTTTCCTTAAAAGTCTAAGATTTGGTTACTGTGGTTCTATGATGATTATCTCTAATTGGCAGTGAAGCAGTCCAGGGGTATGATAGGGTTAGGAATTTGGGCTGTAGACTAAAGCTTTTATCTTCTAAGACAACTTCTACAGGCCTCCTGGGACAGAAAAGGGAGAGCACAAAGTCAGAACCAATCCCTTGCTCTTGTATTTAGATGGCAAGAACAAAGAAAATAAGATGAAAAGAAAGATCCCAGAAGCCCTACCTATTACTTCCACTCTACTCATATCACATGCTTGTAATTTTGTCCCCTCTTGCTAGGGTTCAGGGCCACTCAAGTTTTCCTTTTTTTTAAGACTGAGTCTCATCCCCAAAAAGAGAAAAAAAACCTATTTGTGCAAAATATTTCTAGCAGCTCTTTTTGGGGTGGCTAAGAATTTAGAAATTAAAGGAATGCCCATCCATTTTGGGAATGGCTAAACAAGTTATGGTATATGATGATGAGATAATATTACTGTGCTATGATAAATGATAAATAGGATGATTCCAGAAAGGCCTGGAAAGACTTGTATGAACTGGTATATAGCGAAGTGAGCAGAACCAAGAAAAGATTGTGCACAGAGATAGCAATATTGCTTGATGAAGAACTGTGAATGACTCAAGTATTTTCAACAATACAATGATCCAAGACAATCCCAAAGGATTATTGATGAAACATACTATCCACCTCCAAAGAAAGAACTGATATTGATGGAACACAGACTGAAACATACTATTGTTCACTTTCTTTCATTTTTTTCTTTTATTCAAGTTTTCTTATACAAAATTGCTAATATGGTAATGTTTTACATAATTGCACATGTATAATCCATATCTGATTGCTTACCACCTCAGGGAGGGAGGAGAGGAGGGAGGGAAGGAGGGATAAAGATTGGAACTCAAAAATATAAATAAAAATGTTTATTCTTTTTTAAAAAGACCAAGTCTCCCTAGCTCACCTGGATTGGAAGTACAGGCCCAACCCACTCTGATCAGTTTGGAAGGTTTAATATGCTCTGTTTTACAACCTGAGCCAGTCTTACCCCCTTCTTAGGCAACCTGGCATTTCCACGTCCCCAAGAATTTATCATTAATTCTGAACTTAGTGTGGATATCTGATAAGCTTAGCCCACTATATGTTAGAACTCCCAAGTCCAAGAGAGCTTCTGGTCTTGGCTTCCCATTTTCAGAAATTCACCAACCTCAGCAAATAGCTTTATCTTCTTGAAGACTGAGAAGCAACTACATACTTTCTACATTTTAAGCTTTTGGGGGGGGGCAATGAGGGTTAAGTGACTTGTCCAGGGTCACACAGCTAATAAGTGTCAAGTGTCTGAGGCCAGATTTGAACTCAGGTCCTCCTGAATGCAAGGCCAGTACTTTATCCACTGCAGAGGTGCTCCATATCTTTTCCAAGAAAGGAGCTAGTCTTGAATAAAGGGGTTTCTGACCTATTCATAATACAAAGTAACTTTCTCAGTCCATGGTCTACTGGGGACCACTCCTTCTATAAAATTGGTTTTATCCAAACAAGAGAAGGGTAAGATATTCTCCCACCCACCCCCCATCCCACCACCACCATTACCCATTCTAAACAGCTAAGATAAATTGAAGCAAGTCGTTAACTCAAGAGATGACCAAAAGTAATGCAACAGGTAGGTTCCTAACAGCTCACTAAGTGATATGGTAACCCATTTCCTTCCTGGACAATGAAATATTATGATGGGAAAGAAAAGCTCCAGACTGTGAGTTAAGAAACCAGAATTCAAGTCCTGGACAACCTTTCCTTGAACAAATCCGTTCCACCTGCTATAAAATAAGGGCCTTGTACTTAGTGATCTAAGACCCTGGAAGCTCTATATTCTGACTATGAGCAAGTACTAACAGTGATGATCAGACATGGTGATTATCAAAGCATGAGACCCAGACTGGAGAGTGGCTGGTGGCGATGGTGGTTTAGTCGATAAGTCACATCTGACCCTTCATGCATCCATTGGGGTTTTCTTGGTGAAGACTCTGGACTGGTTGACCATGTCCTTCTCCAGCTCATTTGATCCATGAGAACACTGCCAGAGGTCATTCAAACAGACCTTGAGGCTCTCTGCAAATGACAAGGGATTTACCCTTCCAGGGGTTTGTTTTCTCAGCCGGTTTTCCTAACAACTTGTCTTGCTTCCGTTTGCAGTCTGATGGTACCATCCTGGCAATCGCTCTGCTGATCCTCTTCCTGCTCTTGGCTCTGGTTCTTCTCTGGTGGTTTTGGCCCCTTTGCTGTACAGTGGTAAGTGTCCCCTGATCTTCTCCCATTACAATTGCTGCTACTGCAGGTATGACAGCTGACTAGCTATTAGGAGGGCAGTGCCAGGAGAGAAAAGTAGGATTCAGGACAAAGTTGGATTTTACAATTGAAATCTGATTAAAATGGACATTGAGGGCATCCTTGCTCAATAGGGCAGAGAAAAGTAAAGACTTAAAGCAAATGTGGTTATGTTTTCTATTCAATGTAACTTTTTGGGGGGGAGTTGGGGCAATGAGGGTTAAGTGACTTGCCCAAGGTCAACAGCTAGTAAGTGTCAAGTGTCTGAGGCCAGATTTGAACTCAGGTCCTCTTGAATCCAGGGCTGGTGCTTTATCCATTGCCACCTAGCTGCCCCAACAAATATTTGAAGTCTCTACTATGTTCACGGCACAGAGCTAGACAGTAGGAAGGCACACATCAATAGGATACAAACCCTGCTCTCCAGTACTTTACAAGCTAAAAAAGGGAAAGGCACAGATATAAGTAATGATAGGGGCATACAGTATGGTGGATGGAGCACTGGGCCTCTGGTTAGAAAGACTCAAGTTCAAATCTAGCTTCATACACTTACTAGCTGTGTGATTGTGGGCAGGGCACTTAACTACTGTTTGACACAGTTTTCTCATCTGTAAAATGAGAATGACAATAGTACCTACCTCAGAGGCTGTTGTGAGGATCAAATGAAATAATTGAAAAGCACTTAGCACAGTGCCTGGCACATACTAAACACTAATGAAATGTTAGCTATTATTATCTTTCATAATTAATGATAAAAAGAGAATGAAATAGATGGAAAGGAGGTTCTCAGAAAGATTCTAGGCAAGTCAGGACTTGAATACTATATTATTATTATTATATCTTTGAATGTAATAGAAACTAGAATAATATGAACTTCAAAGTGGCTTCTGAGGTCAGGCCTTAGAGTTAGAGAAGGACTTCAGCAGAAAGATATGGAAGGGAAGTCCAGTCCAGCATGGAGGGTGGTCCAAAGCTTAGAAATGGGAGAGGGCAGGATCACAACTTGTGGGGACAAGCCAAGTAATCCAGTTTGGAAGGAATGCATGAAGGGCAGTAGAGGAAGATGAGCCTGGCATAGTGGGATTGGAACCACATGGTGGGAAACCTTGAAAGCCAACAAAAGGCATTTATCCTATATTCAACAGGCAATGGGGAAGCACTGAAATCATTTTAAGGAGAGTAATAATGTGATAAATGGATTGGAGGGATGAAAGACTAGAGGCCTTTGTGTCTCCTGCATAAGTATAAATTACACTGGCAACTCTATGAAGCACAGGGAAATAATAAACAGGAGCAATTTGATCACAGAATCCTAAAATCCTAGCAGTAAAGAGATCCACATTTATTCATTTTCTATAGCACCTGTGGCCTAAGCTTTTTTTTTTTTTTTTTACAAAATTTAAGCAGGGTTAAGTAGAGATTTTTTAAAAAACAGGAAAAAACGATGCCTTCAAGTGAAATTTTAGAGATATGACAAATTAATGAAACATGAAGTTATGCTAGGGGGTTGAAGCGCCTGGCAAGAGTTACAATTGTTAAATCCAGGAGCTTGCTGGAGCTGGCTGATACTGGCTCAAGAAAGCCAATCTTAAATTTTCAGTGTGAATATGTCACACCTCCAAAATTGGCAAATGCTACAAATAAGGGCTTAATTTATCGTTTTGTTGATTGTCTAGAAAGTGATGAGGGAAATGGTAATAATGCATATTAAACTTAAAAGTGTGTCACGGCTACATTTTTCCTCCAAAGGACCAATCGTTAAACATTTATCAGCCTCCTGCCAATTAAAGCTCTCAGAACTGGGAAGCAGCAGGGTTCAATGGTGAGATCACTGGAAGTGGAGTTAGGAGAGACCTGGGTTTAAGTTGCTAGCCATGTGGCCTTGCACAAAACTTCTATTCTTTCAGCACCTTATTTTATTTATCTATCAATTAGTGGAAAAGATACTTATACTAGATGCCTCAGGGTTATATGGAGAGGAATTTTGTTGTTACTCAGTCATTCTTCAGTTGTATCTGATTCTTCATGACTCCATTTGGGGTTTTCTTGACAAAGATACTGGAGTGGTTTGCCATTTCCTTCTCTAGTTTGTTTTACAGATGAGGAAACTGAGGCAAACAGGGTTAAGTGACTTGCCCAGGGTCACACAGCTAGTAATTGTCTAAGGTCAAATTTGAACTCAGGTCTTCTGGATTCCAGACCAGGTGCTCTGTGCACTATGGCACCACCTAGTGGCTAAGTGTCAAACAGAGGAGGTTAGGGAGCCTCCAGAGATCCTTGTTCAGGTGAATGACATGGTCAGGCTTGGACTTCAGAAAAATCACATTGGCAACAGAGTGGAGGATGGATTGGAGTGGGGAGAGATGTGGCAAGTACAGTTAGAAAACTCTTACAGTTCTCTAGGAGAGAGGTGATGAGGCCTTGAACTGCTGTATGAATGGAGAAAAGGGATTACATGGAAAAAATGTTGCAAAGGTAGAAATGACAAGCTTTGACAATGGATATGTGACATGAGTGAGAACAAGGCATTATCCATTTCAATTCCTTTATTTTGTGGATAAGGAAACTCCCCACCATGAAGTTAAGGTACATTCATAGAATTGTTTTGCTGAGCCATTTCAGAGATTCTCAGTGAACCAGCTCTAGCTGTATCATTAAGAATGCATACAGATACTTTAAATAACTTGGCCATATGACTTTGAATTTCTTTAGTCATATGAAGCAATTAATTCTTCAATTATTTCATTGAACTGACTTTGCACAGAAATGAACTGGTCCTTTTAAATAATCTTCAGATTATTTATATTTATTTGGAAGCCAAAAGTTACTTGAAAGTTAAGCTCAAAAAAAAAAGAAAGAAAGAAAGAAAGAAAGAAAGAAAGAAAGAAAGAAAGAAAGAAAGAAAGAAAGAAAGAAAGAAAGAAAGAAAGAAAAAAGAAAGTTAAGCTCAATCTCTCAAGAATTTTCTTGTACCATAGCCTAGATCAACACTCTTGGCACTAGACTTTGAAAGACTTTTACAGTGTAAAATTCTTTGGATTTTAAGTACCTCTCTACTGAGTAACAGCTCAACTGTGTTAAAGATTATTAAGAATTATATTGTTTTTCATTGTTCAGGGGAAAGAACCTTATTTCATTTTTATCAGCTTGCATTTTACCCTTTCCTGGATATTTACCATATCAAAACTGTCTCATTGTCCTTTCATTTCTATACAAATCCTTAAACTTCCTTCCATTCAGTGAAATGTGCAGATCATATAATATTACCTTCACTTCCAGTTATTTGTGACTATATTCCATCCTGTATTCCAAACTGCAATATCACTGGATTCTGATAATGCCATGGTAATGTCCAGGTGTTAGATCCAGAAACACAGCTTTGAGCCCCAGCTCTGTGTGATCCTGGATACCCACTCTGAATCTTAGTGTCTCATTTATCAAAAGGACAAATAATACTTACAGGCAATAGAAGATTGTTGTTGGGTTTTTTTTAATACCTACTACAATACCAGGTATTTTACCAGGTTCTGGGAATACAAAGGTAAAAGTTAAACACATCCTGCCCTCCAGGAGCTTACATTCCATTAGGATACATAAATGGATAGATACAAAATAAACAAGGTTGGTTGCTTGGTTGTTGTCCTTTGTTCTATGTTGAAGGGGAATGAACTAGCAATGGGGGTGGGGAAAGGAATCAGGAAAGGTGTCATGTAGAAAGTAGAGTACCTGCTTCTCAGTAGTTTTATGACAATTTGTAAAATCCTTAAAACATTGTAGAGGGGCAGTTGGGTGGCACAGTGGATAGAGCACTGGCCCTGGATTCAGGAGGACCTGAGTTCAAATCCAGCCTCAGACACTTGACACTTACTAGCTGTGTGACCCTGGGCAAGTCACTTAACCCTCATTGCCCTGCAAAAACAAAAGCAAAAAAACAAAAAACACTGTAGAAAGAGGGTGGCTGTTATTGTTTTTCAGTATAGAAACAAAGACCCAAAATCCATCCAAATCTTTAGCCTGAGTTTCTTTTTTAGGGACAGAACTTGGGCCATAGGAAAAGTCAGCCAAGAAAGCTGTATTTGTTCTTCCTCTTTGGGTGGTCTATATATCAGTCATTGAGCCAAGAACCAGATGATTATTCTGGTTTGGGTAGAGTATAAATAATCCATCCATACTCTACAGTTTGTAATAATATAGCCAGGATTATTTGGGTGTTACATTGCACCTGACAAATCCAATTTGAAGTCTCCGGGAACCCCTTTGACAAAGCTCAGAGCTTCACCTTCATTCATGAACTGTTCAGGCAAAATTCTATTTGTCTGCTGTTGGCCCCACAATCCTCCCAGACACCTAGTTTCAAAACTTTGGAATCACCTTTGACTCTTCCTTCTGTCCCACTCCTCATATACTTTGAATAGCCAAGACAGGTCAGTTCTGCCTCTGCCTCTTGCATTAGCCCCCTCCTATCTAATCCCGCAATAACTATCCTAGTTCAGAAACAGGAAAGAAAAGATGAAAGACGCATGAACTAAATATATAATAAAATTAGAAAATGAACAAATAAAAAAAATCTAAAATAAATTCAAAAGAGGAAAATTCTAAATGAGACCACAAAGAAATAGAACTAATAAACAAAACTGAAATCTAATTCTTTGAAAAGACTAACAAAATTAAATTGGAGAGAAATCAAGCCACAAATAAAAATAACAAATCACAACTGAGAAGAAATAAAAATAATTATCAGAACCTATAATGCACAATTACATGTCATAAAAAATTTATAATTTAAAAGAAATAGAATGTCTATAAAACATAAAATACTCAAATTAACAAAACTCATATATCTTAATTGAATTTCAGGGGGGGGGGAAATTGACCTAGTTATAAAAGAATCATAATTTTTAAAAACTAATCTACATGTATTCATAGGTGAATTCCATTATACTCTTAAAGAACAATTAATACCTCTACTACATAAGCATTCTCAGAAATTAAAAGAGAAAATTTCTACCAAGCCCCTTTTATAAACAAATATAGTCCTGAACTAAAGGAAAATAAAGAAAGAGAATTTTGGAATGCTATTACTAATGAGTTTTGATTCAAACATTTTAAATAAAATTCTGGCAAAAGAGCTAAAGCAACATATCCATGAAAAAATCACTATAATCAAGTTGGATTCATATAAGGAATATGAGAATGGTTCAATATTAGGAGAACAATCACCATAATAAATCATATTTTAAACATTCAAAACCACATGATTATACTGATATTTTCAAAGTAAAGCAACTACTTATTAAAAATAACACCAGGGGCAGCTAGGTGGCACAGTGGATAGAGCACCGACCCTGGATTCAGGAGTACCTGAGTTCAAATCCAGCCCCAGACACTTGTCACTTACTAGGTGTGTGACCCTGGGCAAGTCACTTAACCCCCATTGCCCCGCAAAAAACAAACAAACAAACAAACAAAAAACCACAAAAATAACACCAAAAACTTACAAATCAGGAATGGAAGGACTTTTTTAATCTAATAAAAAGAACTAAAATATTTAGAACCAAATTATAGTTTTATATGCACTAAAAGTTTTCCTAGTAAATATAGGAGCAAAGCAAAGATGTCTCCCTTTCCCTTTCTTTATTTAACATAATTCCAGAAATGCTAGTGATAATAAAATAAGAAAAAGAAACTGAGGTTATAAACAGTGGGTAAAGAGAAAACAAAAGCATCTCTATTTGGAAACTACATAATGATTTACTTAGGAAACCCCAAGAGAGTCATGAAATAAATTCAGAAAATAAATAGCTACAATAAAGTGACAGGATATGAAATAAATCCAAAAATTTTGTGAGCATTTTTACCTAGCAATAAAAAATTAGGGAGGAAAAAATAGAGAAATCCCATTCAAGATAAATATAAAAATAGCAAAATTTTATGAAACTCAATCCAGCAAGAAATGTAGGGTTTATATAAATACAATTAGAAAACACCCTAGTGTTTAGGTCACTCTAGTAGCCTAAATAATTGGAAAGATATTTGGTGCTCATTCTTGGACCCTTACAGTATAGCAAAATTAAATGATGAGTTTTGCTAAGTTAATTTAACTATTTAGTTTTATACCAATCAAGGTACCCAATAGGTACTTTATTAGAGATGGACCAATAATAACAGATTTCAGTTGGAGGGGCAAAAGTTCTAAAAATCTCTTGTGAAATAATGAAAGAAAAAGTTGGAATGAAGAGAAATGACATTTCCAGACCTCAGATTATACTATACAGCAGTAATCACACAAAAATATCTGGTAATATTTTAAATTTTTTTTTAAAGTGGGACAAACTAGAAAAGATGCATCAGAAATAATTGAATACAGCAACCCAGTGTCTGAGGAACCTAAGAATATAAATTACTTGGGGATGACCTACCTATCTGACAACTGCTGGGAAAGCTGGAATGTAGTTTGACAAATCAAGCACAGTCAGTATTTGAAATAATAGTTATATCTAAAGGACTATGAATGAGAAGAAAGGTAAAATGTTCTATGTAGAACTATAACTGATGAGTAGAAATTATAGGAAAATTAATTTTAGCTAATGATAAACTTTCTAAAATATGTAGAAGTATCCAACAATACAATATTTTGTGTGGTCATATATTACCTATGCCTCAAAATGTTACATTATAAACTTTGCAGGGCAATGAGGGTTAAGTAACTTGCCCAGGGTCACACAGCTATTAAGTGTCAAGTGTCTGAGGCTGTATTTTAACTCAGGTTCTCCTGAATCCAGGGCTGGTGCTTTATCCACTGTGCCACCTAACTGCCCCCATTATACTCTTTCAGATAACTTACTCTTGTCAATTTTTTCTGGAATCATATTTTTAAAATTGTATTCCCTTTATTTTTTTAAAGTTTAATTTAATTTTTTAATGAACAAAAATCTATTTTCTCTCCCTACCCATTGGACATGAAAAAGAAAACCCTTGTAATGAACATACAATAGTAAAGCAAAACAAATGCCCAGATGGGTGCAAAAAAATGTGTCTCATTCTGTGCCCTGAGTCCATTGCCATTCTGTGAAGAGGTGGGCATCATTCTTCATTATCAGTTTTCTGGAACTTTCGGGGGCATAGTTCCAAATTGCTTTTCAGAATGATTAGACCACCTCAGAGAGCCAACAGTACATTCATGTGTCTGTTTTCTTGTAGCCTCTAAAATATTTGTCATTTTCATTTTCATTTTTTTTGCAATTTTTGCCAATATGATTGATGTGAGGCAGAACTTGAATTTGCATTTCTCAAATTACTAGTTATTTGGAGTGGTTTTTTCCATATGAAAATAAAAACAGACCCAAATATTTAGAGAAATATTAATGTATCATGGGTAGGTTCAGACAATATAATTAAAATGACAATATTACCTGTTAATTTAGTTATTCAGTGCTATGGTAATCAAGCTATGAAAGGATTATTTTATAGGGTTAGAAAAAATAATAAAATTCATCTGGAGACATAAAAGGGCAAGGATCTCAAGAAAAATAATGAAAAAAATGAGAAAGAAAGAGGACTAATAGTACCAAATACCAAATTACACTAGACAATAGTCATTATCACAACAATTTAGTATTGGTTAAGAAATAGAGGCCAGTGCCAGATTTGGGCTCCGGTCCTCCTGGGTCCAGGGCAGGTGCTTTGTCTACTCTGTCACCTAGCTGCCCCATGATGACATCTTTAGGGTAAAATTGAGGGGGGAGAGGAATGCACTGGGGGAGGGGAAAGGAGAGAGGTAAAATGGGGTGAAATCTCACATGAAAGAAGCAGGAAAGGGCCTATGGAGAGGGAGAAGAGATGGGGGAGGAGTGGGGAAGTGAATGAGCCTTACTTACACTCATCAGAATTAGCTCAAAGACCTTAATCTCATCAGAGTTGGTTCAAGGAAGGAATAACAGACACACTCAATTGGGTGGAGTAATCTATCTAACCCTGCAGGAAAGTAGGAGGGGAAGGGGATTATGAGAGAGAGGTGAAAGAAGGGAGGGCAGAGTGGGGGAGGGAGAAGTAAAAAACAATACACTTTTGAGGAGGGATAGGGTAAAAAAAGATAGAAAATAGAGTAAATATCATGGGAAGGGAATAGGATGGAGGGAAACAGTTAACAATAGTAATTGTGAAAGATTCAAAAGTAGCATGGAGTAATGGATAGTGAGCCAGTCAGAGTCTTGCTTCTGACATTATTTGGCTCTGTGACCCTGGACAAATCAGTTAACCTCTTAGTGTCTTAGGCAACTCTCTAAGGCAAGTTATATAGCAGTTGTCAATATACATTGGTAGATGGAATTTCCTTGTCAGAAATTTCCTATAGCAGAGGTGTCAAAATTGTGGCCTGAGTGGCCTACAAAATTCCACACAGATATGAGAACCAGATTAAAATGTAATTGGGAAATGTTTAACAAGTTAAATAAAAATACAATACATTATTAAAAAAAGAAAGAGAAATAGAGGCCAGTGGAACAGAATAGGACACATGCAATAGCAGTGATGTTCAATAAACCCCAAACTCCAAGCTTTGGGGGCAAGAATTTGACAAAAACTGCTAGGAAAACTTAAAAGTAGCCTCTCAGAAATTAAACTACTATCTCACACCATACACCACAAAAAACTCTAGTGAAAATATGACTTAGACATAAAAGGTGATATTATACACCAATTAAACAAGCAAAGAATAAATTAATAGGGAACAGTTAATGACCAAGCAATGGCTAGAGAAAATCATATAAGATAAATAAACAATTTTGTTTACATGAAATTTAAAAGTTTTTACAGAAACATATACACACACACTCAAAAAAAGAAAAACCCAAAAGACAAAACAAATGCAGCCAACATTAGAGGTAAAGCAGGTAATTGGGAAAAATCATTGCAATACTTTTCTCTGATAAAGGTCTCATTTTTAAGATATTTAAGCAAATGATTCAAATTTTCAAATTTATAAGAATAACGACCATTCTCTAATTGATAAATGGTCAAAGGATATGAACTGGAAGTGTTCTAAGATCATATTTCTTCAACAGCATAAAATATGCATTAGGTATATGATATAACTTTATTTTCAAGTAAATAAAAGGATGGAAAACAATGTCATCAATTTTTATTCAAAATCAGTCTTCTTATGCTACAAATGGGTTTGGACAACATGATAATATAGTCAAAAGCAAAAGTATTCCCCCAAAAGGTGAAATTATGTTTGCAAAAACAAGGTTAATCACTAGTGACCCCACTATCCACATTTAAATTCCTACACAATAAGAGGAGACAAAAATACAGCATAACAGCATTCATGGGATCCAGATGTCTTTGAACATATGGTGAATTCATGCTCAAATATATGATTTTTACATTTCACATAAATATGCTCAATCAAAAAAAGCCTATAATGTTTAATTTTAATTGCCTGAAACACCCTACAGGATTTTTATATCTAGTTTTTCCACTTGAAAAGTTTCACTATATTTTCTCATTGGCTTGAAAATGCTTTTTATTGCATTTGCTTAAGCCAATTTAATCAGTAGTTTACAAAGTAAATTCTTCACTTCAGGAGTAGTCTATACTGAAAAAAAAAGGTGCCTTGGAATTAAATAAATGAAATGTTCAGCTTTACTCCAAGGACATAAATAATAGACTATACTGTTCTCTTTCAAGAAGTGTATTAACTAGTTAAGGCCACCAAGGGGTCATTAAAGTACAGATAATTTACGAACCAAAATAGTAGTATACAGAAAACAATGGATGATATACTATCTAATCATTTGAGGAGGTAGTAGTGAGAGGAAGAAATAATAGTATATGTAACTGAACTTCCCAAGGAGATTTCCAGGTCCCTAAATAAAAGGAAAAGCATTAATTTTCAGAGATAGTATATACTAAATTTCATAATCCCTCTCTCAGACTTTAACTTCCTACAAAATTTTCCTTTGTACTGATCACATACTATTTTACATCATTTATGTACACAGTTTTGCTCCCTTTTAAATTATAAATTCTTGAGAATGCTATAATGCCTATAATAATGTATTTTATAGTGTTTTATGGTTCAAAACATCTACCTGAGTTCAGATCTGGCCTCAGACACTTGACACTAGCTGTGTGACCCTGGACAAGTCACTTAACCAAAATTGCCTCTCACACACACACACACACACACACACACACACATACACACACACACACACATACACACACACACAAAAGATGATAAAACATCTCCGTGAAGTAGGTATCAAAATCATTACTTGCATTTTATAGCTATAGGAAGTGAGATTCAGAGGAATTAAGGGACTTGCCTAGGGCCACAGAGCTATCAATTATGACCCCAAATATCATCTTATCTTATATACATAACCCTGTATAGCCATATGTGTGTGTGTGTACACACAAACATATAAATATATTTTATACGTAGTGATAACTAGTGTCTTAGACTAAAGTTAGCTATTATTTGACTGCTTCTGGCAGATGTATGGTGTGTCCTGCAAAGATAGGGTTTTTTAAAACAATATCCAGAACCAAGCCATTAATAGTAGAATTGATTAAGATTCAGGAAATACACTCCATATGCTACTTGCGATTTCAAGTCTAACACAGAAAGATGGTAATTCATTGGTAAAGTTACATATAGTCTCAAAAACAAGGTTACTAGCTTGAGACTCTAGTAATTACACACACACACACAAATTAATTTTAGATATACTGAAGAAAATCAGTTTGATCAAAAAACTATTACATATATTAGTTTCCATTCTCTGAGCTTTTTCTATTTCTCCTTCATGGTCTTTGTATCCAGTAAGAATTATTTATTAGACATTCATTAAAGCCCAGATTTCTATTGCTAAAAATGTCTCTTATTTTATCTTGGCAAACCTAATAGCTAACACAGGCCTTTACATATAGTAGGTACTTAATAAATGCTCAGTGAAAAAAGAAATTAGTATAGTATCATTCTCTTTTTTCCAAAGAAAAGTCATTTGGTTAATGTAAATAGAGACATTTCCTTCAGCCCACCCCATATCTATTAGAAAGACTTTTTAACCAGAGGAGGTATAAAAGAAAGAGTGAGAAAACAGAGGAGGAGGAAGGAAAGGATATAACAGGTGTCAGACTTGAACACAGCCTGCAAAACTCTCATGTTCAGCTTGAACCAGATTAAAGTGTAATTGGGAAATGTTTAACAAAATAAATAAAAATATAACACAACATAGATAGTCTTAATTTGTGGTTTTCTAAGTCACTATGTTGCTGCAGAGATCCATTTCTATTTGAGTTTGATGTCATTAATGTCTTCTTTGTGAAGTTCAAAGACAGTGAGAGGTTGCTCAGGAACACTGGCTTTGAGTTAAGGAACCTTAGAGATCATCTAATCCAACCCCTTCATTTTACAAAGAGGGAAACTGAGGTCCAGTAAGAAATCTTCTTTCCCAAGGTCACACTGGTAGTAAATAGCAGAGCCTAAGTTTGAAACTAGGTCCTCTGAGTCCCAAGAGATTACTCCAAAGACAATGCTTTCCCCACAAAGTTCCCACAAACCAGTAATTCTTAAAATGTGATTTATAGAGATCCTTTCAGCAGATCTCTTATATTTAATATGACCACAGAGTCTATATATTTTTTTCTCCTTATGGCTTGAATTTAAAAGTTGTTTATGTCATTGAATTAAAACCAGACACTACCTCATTAGTGTCTTGTTAAAAAAAAAAAAAGTGGTGCCAATTTCCTCATTCATTATGGAAAAGGTTTATTTCAGAATGTCAAGAGAGACCAGGTGGGGTAGGTGATCTAAGAGGCCTTCCTTGCCAACATGGTCTCTGGGCTAGAGGAATCAGAAAGCCTCTGTCCTATATTCTGGGGCTCAATATATCGGTCCATGTTGCTGGGAACCATAAATCAGCAGTCAGAGAAGTTTCTGAATCTTTCATGATTCTGCTGGTAGAGTAGCATGTGAACCAGGGTGTTTTTCTTGTCAAAGAGTTGTTATTGTTCTTATTCTTGTCCTTGTTTAATATTGGGAGTAGGCTTGTACTGAACCAGGCACATTCCCTCCCAGTGAACTCTCGTAACCAACAACTCCTTTTTGCAAAAAGTTTGACCGGGATTACAGATGCAGCTAGTAGACTAGGGAGCAGAGTTTCATCCTGAATTTTTTAAAAAATCTAGCCTGGTTAGAGACCATAGAATTTAAAGCCAGAAGCAGCAACCACAGAGTTTGCAAAATGAGGAGACTGAGGATATACATAATGCCACTTCTAACCCTAAATCCTATTCATTTATAAGACCTGGAGAGATTGTGACTTGCCTAGTGTCACACAAGTAGAAGTAAATAACAGAACCAAGATTTATGTTTTGGCATGTAGTTTCTCTGAAGGAGGCAGCATGGCCAGTGAAAAAATATTGGATTTAGCATCAGAGGGCCTGGATTCAAATCCCATGACTCTACCTTGCTAACCTTAGGCAAATCATTTCAGTTCTGGGTGAAATTATAAAATGAAGAAATTGGATTAAAATTCGAAGATGTTAATCTCACTGTGGGCAGAACTTCACATGGGAGGGAGGAGGGGACAAACAGATTGAAATGTGATTGTGAAATGTTCAACAAAATAAGTAAAAATACAGCACACCATAGCTAATGTTAATTTGGGGGTTTTCTAGGTCAAAATGCTGCCCATAGGTATTGATTTCTATTTGAGTTTGACACCACTGAACTGAATGACCTCTAGAATCCCTTCCACTTCTAAATCCATGAACCTATAACTGCAAATCCAAAATTTTTTCATCAGTTTTGAGTAATCAGACTCATAGTCTAAGCCTCATAAGAATCATACAGTATCCAGCTGAACTACCTACCCAACCCATTACATTTATTGTGACAGTAAGATACTCAGTTACCTTTATTCATATAGCATAGCATAGTGAATAAAGCACTAGACTTGGAATCAAGAAGACCTGGGTTTGAATCCAATCTTAGATACTATTTCTGTGATCCTTGGTTAAGTCACTTAATTTCTATAAGCCTCAATTTTCTCATCTGTAAAATGGAAATATAAGCACCTTCCTCACAGGTTTGTTGCATCAGACAAGATAATGTGTGCAAGTGCAAAGCACTTAGCAAATCTTAACATGTTATAAACATTTTTGTTCAGTCATTTTTCAGTTGTGTCTGACTCTCTGTGACCCCATTTGGAGTTTTCTTGGCAAAGATAATGGAGTGGTCTGCCATTTCCTTCTCCAGCTCATTTTACAGACGAGGAAACTGAGGCAAACAGGGTTAAGTGACTTGCCCAGGGTCACACAGCTGGTATGTCAACTGTCTGAGGCTGGATTTGAACTCATGAAGATGGATTTTCCTAACTCCAGACCTGGCATTCTATCCACTGCTCCACCCAGCCCGTTATAAAAATATCAGACATTATTATTGTTATCCTCATTGATAATATCATGGCAAAAAAGTATCCTATAACATTATGCTGTCATACCTCTGGGGCATCTCATTGGTTCAGGTCTCTTCAGAGTAAAGTGGCAAGAAACTTTGTCACCTATTTCTCTGTTTTCTTTTCAGATCATCAAAGAGCTTCCTCCACCCCCCGCAGAGGAAAGTGATGTAAGTATTAGGAGAATGATCTCGCCTCTCTTGAAAAGTCTTTGTCAGTTCTACAAGCCAAATGGAATAGGTCAGAGGTATAAGAGATTATTTAGGTTAAGACCCACTCTGGGCTAGTCAGGTAAAATCAGTGCCTCAGTAAAGACCATGTAGATTAGAATTATGGAAAAGTAAAAATTTCCTTGTTTTCTTTTAACCATATATTAAGACAGGACTTGAATTGAATATTCACCTGGATTGGCTAAAGTAATCAAAATTAGTTGATTAAAAATAGTTTTTCAGGCTTTCCCAAAAAGACTACAAAACTGGTCATACCTAATTTTAACAATCCATGATTTCATCAACATTGATGTGCCCTCCACCAAAGCTGATTATAACCCCTTGCTTGGTACAGAGTTTTAATAAGTTGTTGAGGTTAAAAATATCCATCAACCAATGGCAAACCTTTAGGTACTGAACCACTTTGAGCATAGCTAGACTGGTGTTTAGATGAAAGATACAAAGTCCATCACATGACTTCTACTCAGAATTTCTCCATCAGAACTTCTGTGCACTGCTGTAGCCTCCGAGGTACCTTTCAGTTCTAGATCTGTGTCCTGATGAGAACCTTCAAGAACCCAGTGCCACTCTCATTCCATGATGTAATAGCAGAGGAGCAATTTGATCCAGGGTTGTTTTAATGTCACTTTTATTGTGTCTGTAATTTTAAAAGGGAATGTAACTACTCGTCATCTTTCCCAGGGTGAAATTTTATGTATGGATTTTCTATTTCAGGAGGGGGGGAAGCTATCATATGATCAAGAAACCTACTTGTTTTAGAATCTTGAAATGTGTTGATGCCCTATTGTTCCTTTAAAGAAATAATATTAAAAATTCTGCATAATGTAGCAATGAGTACATACAAGAGAGATGGTTCAAGACCCATTCCTGTTTTCAAGTCTTCCTTGAATAAAATAATATAAAGTGCTTTGCACACATCGAATACTCTAATGGATCTGTGATCTCATAGAGTCATACTTTCACTCCAACAATTTTTTTTTGTGGGGCAATGGGGGTTAAGTGACTTTCCCAGAGTCACACAGCTAATAAGTGTCAAGTATCTGAGGTCAGATTTGAACTCAGGTACTCCTGAGTCCAGGGCCAGTGCTTTACTACTGTGCCACCTAGCTGCCCCCCACTCCAACAATTTAAATCATAACCCCCCTCCTTGCAATTCCATACAACTCTCATCCAAGTTCTACCAAAGGTCACTACAGAGTATGCCCATCCACACTCTCTTTGGACACTGTAAGGCGATCAGTAAGGCAATCAACTTTGTCTACCTTCCATCCTTCTTGCTCTATAGCATCTTCTCTTCCTGTCTAACAGACCATTGATAATGTCCTTTACCTCAAGTTCTTCTTAGAGTTCCTTGTTGGTATTTTTTTATGTCTGCTAACACCTCCCATGTACCTTTCTGTTGTCTCTGTGGGATACTCATGTTTTGTTATTCAGAAGCAACAGTGTTCTACACTCTTTGCCAGATAACGACACTGGTAAAATGGTGCATTATAGATAGGTCTTTGCTTTCATGGGAAGCTTCAGAGAAAGAGCTTTATAGCTTCCTTAAAGGTTTCCTGGGTCCAGAAGATTTTCCATTGTACTATCTTTCCCAGATATACATACTGTTGGATTGTCCAATTCAATTGCATTATGAAATCTAAGCAATAGAAATGCATGTGATCAATCAAGCAAGAAGCATTTATTAAGCACCTAATATGTGTCAGGCACTGTTATCTTTCTAGGGCAGATGAACAGGCCAAAATCCTTTGAGTGACTAGAGTTATTCTAGAAGCTTTGCAAAGACCTGGAGATTAATAACAATCAACACAATATCATCTAGAAACAAAAGTCAGTGAATAAGCGTTTATTAAGCAACTACTATGTGTTAGGCACCATGCTAAGAGCTGGGGACGTAAAGAAAGGCAAAAGATAGACTCTGACCTCAAGGAACTCACAATCTCATGGGGGAACAAGTATGTACTAACAAGCCATATACAGGATAAATAGTAACTTATCAACAAAGGAGAAGACACTAGAATTAAGAGGGAATGGGAAATGCTTCCTGCAGAAGGTAGGCTGATAGCTGGGACTTGAAGGATGCCAGGGAAGCCAGTTGACAGGATTGAGAGGAAACACTTGATGTATGGGGGGCATGGGACAGCCAGTGAAAATACCCTGAGCTAAGAGATCGGGTGCCTTGTTTGAGAAACTAGTGTCACTGGATCCTAAAGTATGTGGGGCTTGGGGTGTCTAAAGTGAAAAAAGATGGACAGATAGAGAGGATTTTGGGTTGTGAAAGACAGTTTTTTTTTTTTAAGTAAGGCATTTGGGGTTAAGTGATTTGCCCAGGGTCACACAGCTAGTGTTAAGTGTCTGAGGCTAGATTTGAACTCAGGTACTCCTGACTCCAGGGCCGGTGCTCTATCCGCTGTGCCACCTAGCTGCCCCTGAGAAAGACTTTTAATACTAAGTTGCTGTTCATTCATTTCAGTCACGTCCAACTCTTCATGACCCCATTTGGAGTTTTCTTGGTGAAGATATGAGAGGGGTTTGCCATTTCCTTCTCCAGTTCATTTTACGGATGAGGAAATTGTGGCAAACAAGGTGAAGCAACTTGCCTAGGGTCACACAGCTAGGAAATGTCAGAGGCCAGATTTAAATCAGGCAGATGAGTCTTCCCAAATCCGGGCATGGCATTCTATACACTGTACCACCTAGCCACACTCAAACACTAAACAGATGATTTTATATTTAAGCAGGGAGGTAACAAGAAATCAGTAGAATTTATTGAGTGGGGACAGGGTGACACAATTAGATCTGTACTTTAGGAAAATCACTTCAAGACGGAATGGATGATGGACTGGAGTGGGGAGAGATTTGGTGTTGGTGGATAAGCTCCCACTCTCTATAAAATGCTCCAATAGCGTGCATCTCAAATAGCCTCTGACAACCAAAACCCAACTCCTGGCCTTCTCGTGGTGGAACTGTTCCCACTAACAGGAGAAGGGACGAAGGTGAGTCACTGGCGCCTTAAAACCAGTCGCTTTGGGCAGGTGGGGCTCGTTAGCCTTGGCAGGCAACCTGCCTAGGGGAAGGAAACCCTGAATTTAAATCTCCGCTGCCTTGCAGCTATACCCATATATGGGAAAGGCTTCGGGAATTAACCCCGAGGAAAAATCAGGAGTCGGAGTCCCTTAGGCAGTTGGATGTTGGACATCACAGCCCTCTGGCAACTCCTGCGGGGAACTGGTGCCAAACTGTATTGGCTCTGCCTCTCCTTTGGATCCACCAATGTTGCTGAGAGGAAAAACCTGCTGCATGGGCAACAGCTTGTTTTCCATATTGATCCTCCCAGGCCAGCACCCTGGAGAGGACACTCCAGCTACTCCTCATGGGGTAGATACAACACAGGATGCGGCAGTTACTGGTTACAGTCACTCAGGAGCTGCGGCTCCCACATCGGACTGCAGAACCACACTGTGGCCTGTGGCTCTTCAAGGCTCTGATCCATGGTCGTCCGCGACTGGTGGAGGCCTACTACTACAGAGTCTAGATGTAAAGAGATGAGAACCTACACTGAGGTAGGTGCAATATCAGACAAGAGAAAAGGGTATATTTGAGAGATATTGTAAAGATGAAATCAACAGGCCCTGTCCAATTAGATATTGGGAGTGGTAGTAAGAAATACTGAGGAGTTGAGGATTTGATCCTGGCATATGAGGAGAAGGTGGTACCCTCAATATTAATTAGAAAGTATAGAAGAGGATGGAAAGTCTGTGGGAAAGATAATGAGTCAAGTTTTGAACATGTTTGGAATTTAAGGTGTTTCTATGGGGATCAGTGGATAGAGCACCAGGCCTGGAGTTAGGGAGATTCATCTTCCTGAGTTCAAATCTG
This sequence comes from Dromiciops gliroides, assembly GCF_019393635.1. Taxonomy (NCBI): domain Eukaryota; kingdom Metazoa; phylum Chordata; class Mammalia; order Microbiotheria; family Microbiotheriidae; genus Dromiciops; species Dromiciops gliroides. The sequence goes on along the minus strand of NC_057862.1, from coordinate 520,241,524 downwards.
GCCTCAGATGCTTACTAGCTATGGGACTTATGCAAGCCACTTAACCCTGTTTTCCCTCAGTTTCCTCATCTGTCAAATGAGCTGGAGAAGAAAATGGCAAACCACTCCAGTACCTGCCAAGAAAACCCCAAATGAATTAGATACGACTGAAAATGACTGAACAACAACAATGGGACATCTAGTTCAAGATGCCTAAAAGACACTTAGAGATGAAAAACTGGAGGTCAGCAGGGAGGTTAGGTCAGATTTGAGAACTATCAGCAAAGAGATAATAATTAAATTGATGGGAACTGATGAGATCACACGGTGAAATAGTGTAGAGGAATAAAAGAAGAGGGTTCTGTGAGTATGATCTGGATGAAAATCCAACAAATGAAACTATGAGAAAGAACAGTCAGTTAGGCAGGAAGAAAACCAGGAAAGAGCAGTGTTCCAAAAACCTGGAGAAAAGAGAGTATCACGGACAATATTACCTGGATAACCTGAATCTCCCTAACTCTCTGTTGGATCTTCTCCATCACAACATTGAATACTTTTGGCAAGCATTAATCTTTGTGCATCACTTAACGTTTATTTAGAGGATCACTGAACAGGATTATTTCTATTGTTACATATCCAAGGATCTTAAGTGGTTTTCATTCATGAATGGGAGAAACCTTACATTAAAAGATTCTGCAAGTTAGCATTTTGTTCTATCCAATCAAATGCTTTTTACAAGCTACAAATAATAAACACAATGGTATCATATATTCTTTACATCTTTAAGCTAACTGTAAGATGATAAATATGTGTTCCCTACTAACATCCTCATCAAGAATGACCTCATTTTATGTATATTTACCCAAATAAAGATTTTCTATAGATGGACAAATAAGCGTATAGGTTGGTAGTCATTACTGTTTTCTTGGTCAACTTTTTTGGTGTGGATCAAGTCTGAGATTTTTTTTCATGCTTTTATATCTTACTTCTTCATATAATCTGTCTTCCTTAATTCCCTCACAATCATATGATATCCAACATGGATCTCCTTTATATAGTCTTGGTTCGATCCAACTTCTTTTCTGGTCCTTGTCTTCTTTGTGCCATTTTACATCCTCTGTAAACACCTGAAGGACTGACGTTAGAGTTCAGATGTGATGGTTCCACTATCCTCGATGGTGAAAACAGTCATTGCATATCATTTCCATCTTCCTTTTGTTGTAGATTTTCCAACTTTGGTTAGTTAGATAACTCACAAAGCTTTCTGTAAATTGGTTTTACCATCCACTACTTCTCTCCACTTTATGTAACGATACTGTTCATAACCATCCATCTTCCTTTGTAAACTTTAGACAAGTTTATATTCTAACCTGATGTTGCCTGTGGCAGCCATCCCTCTCCAGTTGGCAAGTAAGTCATATTTTTGCTGACTAAGCTACTTTCTGGGTATTTTTGGTCTTCTTTTCATGGCAATTAATTTGCATTGATTTAACTGTTGGATTCAATTATTATAGTCAGTGTCTATGTCATTTATATTCTCCAGTTCACCTTTTTTATTCTCAATAACTTGGTTAAATATTTTTAATTGTATGCTACATATTTTTCTCATCATTTTTCTTTCTTCCATAGAATAGAATTTTCTATTTTGTAGAATAGCCAGGTTAACTGTTGGTTCCTGGAAGAATTCTAGGATGTGCTATTATAGGGATGGTTACTGAGCATTAAGAAGAGTGTGACAATTGGAATGACGCCACCTGCTGGAGAGTTACTGTAGGAAAGCTCCAACATGAGGAGAGGGCCTCTGAGGGCAGGACCATGCATCTTTTCTTGGGGGTCAGGAAGTGACGTTGGCTTGTGGGAGGAGGAAGGGGGAGGCTGGCGCGCTGGCTCACTCTCTTCCATGTGGGCTCTGGTGGAGAAGGGAGCTAGGAATGCTCTCTCCCTTTAATAGATAGATGAATCTAGGCCTTTCTCTCTTTACCAAATCCTTATTCTCCTTAATAAATGCTTAAGAGTCTAACTCTTGCTAAAGCTTATAATTTATTGGTGACCACTTATTAGATATTTTAGACAGTATAGCTAGAATTTTAGCCCTTTCCAAGAGGAAGCAGTTCTCACAAAAAGTCAGCATTGGCTTCATCTAGAATGGTTTGTGATGGCTGAAACATTTTCTTTTTTGACCAGGTAGATAGGGAGGGCAGCTAGGTGATGCAGTGGATAGAGCACTGGGCCTAGAGTCAGGAAGACTCATCTTTCTGAATTCAAATCTGGTCTCAGATATTTACTAGCTTGTGCTTGCCTCAGTTTCCTCATCTGTAAAATGAACTAGAGAAGGAAATGGCAAACCACTCTAGTATCTTTGCTGAGAAATCCTGCTATATGTTTTTCTAGTCAAATCACATCTGGTTTATCATATTCAGGCCCATTCTCCACATTTTGGGAAGAATATTAATAAAGTGAAAAGTATTCTGAGAACAACCAAGATGGAAATAACCCTAGAGTTCATGCTGTATGAAAATTGATTGAAGGAAGTGGGGAAATGTAGCCTTAAGAATACTCATGTTGTCTTCAAGTACTAAAAAGCCGTCAAGGGGGTAAGAGAGATTATATTTGACCTCCTTCATTCCAAAAGGTAGAGCTAGGGACAATGAGTGTGAGTGTCAAAGAAGCAGAAAGCCTTAGCAAAGCTATCCAAAGTACCTCAGCTACTTCAAGAAGCCACATGGGTTCCCCTTCCCTAGAGGTCTTCAATCAAAGCCTGGATGCCTATTTGCCAGAAATATTCTAGACTGGACTAGATGCCCTCTGAAGTCCCTTCCAATACTGAAATTCTATGGTCCTGGACCATAATACACACAGAAAGTCAATGTCAAAGGTAATGAAACAGTGGGTGGAACTATATAGTAACCATCTGTCCTGTTTTTTTTATCATATCTAAAGCCTATAGATTGAATTCTCCCACTAATAGTGACCAGTGTACAAATTATAAAATATACTAGATTGGGGGGGGAAATCTGTTGATAATATGTTGGCTTTTTTCTCTGGCTGCAAGACATTGCTGTGTACAAGCCAATTTGTTCTCCATATCCGCCCTTGACTCTTTTGTCAAGTTTCCTATGTAAAGAAATAATGGTGAAACTTTCAATTACATATGGCTCCCATATCCTGAATTGTACATGTAGGAGTCAGAGGATTTAATAACTGCAACCAATTAAAACAAGTTTTGTTGCAATGCTCACTTTCTACCCAGATACCAAAGAAGGAAATTACATTGCTGTGCCATAGAGAAACAAAAAAAAAAATCTCTTTACATTTATAAAAACCTTTTCTTTATCCATCAAGTATTTGGATTCTGAGCTAATTTCATCATTTCCAATTTAGCTTTGTTTCTGTTTTATGAGACCATTGACTTGGGTTGCCTAGTATATGCCCTAAAATGTGAAAGAGAGCAAAAGATTCCCTTTGTCTAAATTGTCTTCATGTTGCTCTTTAGTTCTAGAAAATAACTTCTCTTTTTCATATAATATTCTCCTCTAGCATCAAGAAGTTATATTTTCCTGCTGATATTAACTGTCTCTATTGATAGACCTGAAGCTTATTGGACAGCAGTGTAATTCTGAATACATCCAGTACAAAGGGACATGAAAATTGGAAAATGGCTTCCATTCAAACAACCATAAAACGACATGTCCATCCATCCCTACCCTTATGGCCCAACTTAAGTGCTGCCACTTCCATGAAGTCTTCTCCAATTCACATATCAAAGTGAACTCTCTCCTCATAAGTCTATGCCTAGACCTAGATGGGCAATAGAGGCATCCTTGAACTCCTGTCAAATAACCTCCTCTTGCCACATAAGCCAAAAAATTTCAGTCAACTTTTTAAACTTTGTAAATCTCACCTGGAATAGAATCAGTACCAGGTGCTTTGCCAAAGGAAAGGAGCCTAATGCCATTCCAAAACCTCTTCTTTATTTGGAAATTTGTATAGAGAGGGGTTGATTTCAACTTGAAGTAAACCATCAGTGGCTTCAGCATTGATTGATAATGGTCTGTTGAAAACACTGACAGTCATCAGACCATCTCTGCAGGATCATGTCCTTATCACTAATCAACATGGCTCCATCAGCACTGAGTAGTTGAGATGCATCATATGTCTTTGGCCCATAAATAGCCTTCAGGGTATCATAAAAGCACTTTGGATTGTTACTATCTGCATAAAACTGAATTTTATCTGCCTTCTTACTGAGCCAAGAATCCTGCATCTCTTTGAGCTTTGCTTATGCTTTACTTTTGATGGAGTTGAATGCTGGCTTCTTAGACACAGATGAACTATCCTGATGGTAAACCTTGTGGAGTTCTTGTTTTTCATTTAGCAGCTTCTGAATTTCCCCATCATTTTCACCAAACCAGCCTTGATGTTTGCAAGTGCTCTGACCCGGATAAGCAAATGCAGTGCTGTACACCAAATCTCTGAAAGCTGCCTATTCCTTTTCTGCTCCAGTGTTGCCAACCATGGCTTGGTTCAACTTTCCCTCAAAGTTAGCAACAAACTGTTCCCATTCAGAGAATCAGATACCAGACACTGAGGTACTCTCTTGAGGTAAACTGCCAAGCATTCAAACTCTACTGCAGAGAGCACATCTCTGATGGGCTGGCCACATTATTCAAATACCAAACCTACACTTGCCTAAAAGACTATTTTATTGGAGAACTCACAGAAGGCAAGCACTCACATGGTGGTCAGAAAAAGTAATATAAGGATGCTCTCAAGAACACTCTTAAGTTTGATTGCATGACATGGAAGACACTGGCACAGGACCACCCAGCATGGTGTGCCCTCATCAAAGAAAGTGCTGCGCTCTATGAGCAAAGCAGAATTGAAGTAGCACAAAAGAAATGCAAGATGTAGAAATTTAGGGAATTCAACCCAAATGTTCACATGGATTATCTGTATCTGACCTGTGGTAAAGCATTCTAAGCTTTTATTGGTCTGATCAGCCAGTCAGATACACTGTAACTTGACTCTAAAATAGTGATGTCATTGTGGTCCTCTTTGATAAAGGAGGACAACAACCAACCAAGCCTAGACCACTCCTTTACAGTTATCAAAATCTTCCTTCTGTTTGTTTGATTAACTTACACATCCTAAGTAAATTGTTAAAAATAAAGGGAGGTTCGGGGCGGCTAGGTGGCGCAGTGGTTAGAGCACTGGCCCTGGAGTCAGGAGTACCTGAGTTCAGATCCGGCCTCAGACACTTAACACTTACTAGCTGTGTGACCCTGGGCAAGTCACTTAACCCCAATTGCCTCACTAAAAAAATAAATAAATAAATAATAAAGGGAGGGGGGCAGCCAGGTGGCACAGTGGATAGAGCACTGGCCCTGGAGTCAGGAGTACCTGAGTTCAAATCCGGCCTCAGACACTTGACACTTACTAGCTGTGTGACCCTGGGCAAGTCACTTAACCCCAATTGCCTATCTAAAAAAATAAAAATAAATAAAATAAATAAATAAAGGTGGGGGCAGCTAGGTGGCGCAGTGGATAAAGCACCAGCCCTGGATTCAGGAGGACCTGAGGTCAAATCCAGCCTCAGACACTTGACATTTACTAGCTGTGTGACCCTGGGCAACTCACTTAACCCTCATTGCCCCTCAAAAACAAAAAATGATAGATAGATAGATAGATAGATAGATAGATAGATAGATAGATAGATAGATAGATAGATAAATGAGAGGAGAGAGAAATGCTATGCCCTTAATTCTTCTCATTTCACCCAATACTTTTTCAGTAGTAGCACTTCTAAAAGAAACCAACCTGACAACTGGAGTGTCATTACATTGTTTTTTGGTTTTGTTTTGGTTTTTTTTTTCTTTTTATTGAATAGAATTTTATTTTCCAAAATATATGTAAAAACAAATTTTAACATCAATTTTTTTTTAAAATTGTGTTCCAACTTCTCTTCCTCCTCCATTCCCACCCCCCCCACCCACTATAACTCAAGCATTTCAAAATAAGTTATACATGAGTAGTCATGGAAAACATTCCCACATTAGCTAGGTTGTGAGAGAAAACAGTCAAAAAACTTACTCCTCCCAACTGGGTGTGAATGTTATTCCCTCCATGAGCCAACTCTGATGAGTTTAAGGTCTTTGAGCTAATTCTATGTTCCAAATTTTCTTCCTCCCTCTCTCTTCAACCTTCCCTATGAAATCAAGCAATTCAATATGTCATACTTGTGCTGTTATGCTGAACATCTTTACCTTCCTTGAAAGTATTTTTCTTTTTACTACTCTTTCCCTAAATCTGCCCTTCCCTCCTTCCCCTTTCTCTCTCCCTTATCTCCCTCCCCTCCCTCAGGGCAAAAATATATTACTATACCCACTTGAGTATATATCTTAGTCCTTCTTTGAGTCAATTCTAATGATATTAAGGTTCACTCACTCCCCAATTCCTTCCCCCTCTTCCCCTCCCCTCCATAAGCTTTTTTCTTGTTTCCTTCATGTGAACAACCTCTCTCCAGACCATCTCTCCCCTTCCCCCTCCCCCAGTCTATTTCTCCTACACCTCAACCCTATTTTAAGGATGTCATTATGGGTTAGTTAGGTGGTACAGTGGACAATGCACTAGCCCTGGGCCCAGGAGGCCCCAAGCCCAAATCTGGCCCCAGACATAAGACACCCCACAAAGAACAAAACATAACATCCCTTCGTATTCAGTTCAGACCTGTGTCCTCTGTTAAATCCTTACTGAGATAGTTCTTTTTTTTTTTTTTTAGTGAGGCAGTTGGGGTTAAGTGACTTGCCCAGGGTCACACAGCTAGTAAGTGTTAAGTGTCTGAGGCCGGATTTGAACTCAGGTCCTCCTGACTCCAGGAACAGTGCTCTATCCACTACGTCACCTAGCTGCCCCACTGAGATGGTTCTTATGAGTTTGAAGTATTATCTTCCCATGTAGGAATATAAATAATTTGATCTTTTAATATCCCTCATGAAGTCTTTTTCCTGTTTATCTTTTTATGCTTCTCCAGGGTCTTGTATTTGAAAGTCAAATTTTCTATTCAGTTCAGGTCTTTTCATAACAAATGCCTGAAAATCTTCTTTCTCCTTGAAATTCCATGTTTGCCTCTGAAAGATGATGCTTAGTTTTGCTGGATACATGATTTCTGGCTGTAGTCCTTCCTTTGCCCTCTGGAATATCTTATTCCATGCCCTCTGGTCCTTTAATGTAGAAGCTGCTAGATCTTGCCTTATCTTTACTGGAGCTCCACAGTATTTAAATTCCTTTTTTCTAGCTGCTTGCAATATTTTCTCCTTGACCTGGGAGTTCTGGAATTTGGCTATAATATTCCTGGAGGTTTTCCTTTTGGGATCTCTTTCAGGAGGTGATCGATGGATTCTTTCAATTTCTATTTTAGCTTCTGCTTCTAGAATATCAGGGCAATTTTCCCTCACAATCTCTTGGAGGATGGTGTCTAAGCTCTTGTTTTGGTCATGGTTTTCAGGTAGTCCAATGATTTTCAAATTATCTCTCCTAGATTTATTTTCCAGGTCAGCTGTTTTTCCAAGGAGATATTTCACATTGCCCTCTATTTTTTCATTCAATTGGATTTGCTTTACTGTGTCTTGGTTTCTCATAAGGTCACTAGCTTCCATTTGTTCAATCCTAATTCTTAGGCAATTATTTTCAGCAGACAGTTTTTTCATCTCCTTTTCCATTTGGCTTTTCAAACTGTTGACTTTTTTCTCATGACTCTCCTTCATTGCTCTCATTTCTCTTTCCATTCCTTCCTCTCTTTCTCTACATCTTTGTTCTATCTCTCCTACTTTCTCTTCAAAGTCCCTTTTGAGAGCTTCCATGGCCTGAGACCAGTTCATATTTTTCTTGGAAGCTTTGGATGTTGGAGCTTTGACCCTATTATTATCTTCTTCTTCTTCTGAGGATGTATTGTGGTCTACCTTTCCACCAAAGAAGTTTTCGATGGTCTTCTGCTTTCTCTGCCTACTCATCCTGGCTTACTGTTTCTTGGCTTTTTACTCCTTAAAGTGTAGCACTGCTTCCAGGACACACTGTTCATGCTACAGCATGGCCCAGGGGGTGATTGGGCTTCTTCTCAACCTGCCTGGCTTGTGAGTAATCAGAGCCGCTTTCTCTTTGACCCAGAAACAGAAGTCTGATTGAACTCTGATTCTCTATGGTCAGAAGCTTGGCGTGCTTTTACCCCCCCCCCACTGGGCCATCACCACTCGATTCAGCCGACTGGTTCAGACCCAGGGCGTTTTGCCCCAACTCCAGTAGATACTGCCTCCACTTCACCCTGGCCTACTGCCAAACCCCCTCACCAGTCTGTGATCAGAGCCTCAGAAGCTGCTGGTGCTGAAGACTCTGGCATGCACTGGAAGCAGTGTTCCTGGCTAGGTCCAGACCACGCGCTGAGCTGTTCAGCCTGATCAGTAGGTGATCAGGATTGTCTTCGTGCAGAGAAATAGTTTCACTCTGTTATTATGTGCATTAGGCTGTTCTGGGTTTTGATTTTTACCTCATTATTTGGGCGTGAATGGACAGGTTTATTGGAGCTTATCAGCCTCTCCTCTGCCATCTTGGCTCCACCCCCCCCAGTGTCATTAAATTGTAAGCTACTTGCAACTCTCAGGATTGTGCTGTACCCTAAGAAAAAGCACCAAGGGTGTCAATTGATGCAAAAATTATAATTTTTATTTTGAACTAAAAAATTCACCTTATTTCATTTTATTAGCCTTATGGATACAAAAGAAAATTCACTGTCAATTGATGCCATTTGGTCCTTCCAAGTATTCTTAAATACTAATATTTCAAGGCAGAGCCAAGATGGCAGAGTCAGAAGAAGCAATAAAATCTAGCCGTCTCCCCACATTTTCATGACAAAGATCTAAATGGGGGCAGCTAGGTGGCACAGTGGATAAAGCACTGGCCCAGATTCAGGAGGACCTGAGGTCAAATCCGAGCTCAGACACTTGACACTTACTAGCTGTGTGACCCTTGGCAAGTCAGTTAACCCTCATTGCCCTGCAAAAAAAAAAAAAGGCAGCTAGGTGGCACAGTGGATAGAGCACCAACCCTGGAGTCAGGACGACCTGAGTTCAAATCCAGCCTCAGACACTTGACACTAGCTGTGTGACACTGGGCAAGTCACTTAACCCCAATTGCCTCACAAAAAAAAATAAAAACAAAGATCTAGAGAAGACACCAGACTAAATTCTGAACCATAAAGCCAAGAAGACACCACAGTGAATCATTTTCCTTGCCTATTTTGGCTTAGGGAAATGGACAAAGAGGTCTACACACTCCAGCATAAGGGGTCTGGCTAGGTTTGTAGTAGGGAGTAGCACCCAGGGACTGAGAGAGGGTAGAAAAAGGCCACTAGAAAGATTCCAGGGGATCCCTAAGCAAGTGTTGAATGCAGGAACAGGGGCAATCTGGCAGGTCTATTACCCCACCACCCAGTGCTGAGTCACAGATCCTGGGTGGAGAGGGACTATTGCAAGTGTGGACCCTAGGAACAATTTCTGGAAAGCAAATAGACATACAGCTCTGACCCTTAGAGCAGAGTATAATCTCCTAGACCAAAGGGGAGCCTGCAGTTCAGATGCTCTGAACCAAGAGAGCCTTCCAGCAGATCAAAAAAGGCCAAATTTGCTCCCTTCACAATACATCATTTCATACAAGTCTTTCCAGGCCTTTCTGAAGTCACCCTGCTTGTCATTTCTTACAACACAATAAGATTCCATCACCATCATATACCACAGCTTGTTTAGCCAATCCCCAATGGATGGGCATTCCTTTGATTTCCAATCCTTAGCCACCACAAAAAGAACTGAGATAAATATTTTTGTACAAATAGGTCTTTTTTCTCTTTTTGGGGATGTCTTTGGAATATAAACCTAGTAGAGGTATTGCTCTATCAAAGGGTATGCACAGTTCTATTGCCCTTTGGGCATAGTTCCAAATTTCTCTCTAGAATGTTTGGATCTTTTCACAACTCCACCAAAAGTGGATTAGCATCCCAGCTTTCCCACATCCCTCCAACATCAAATATTTTCTGGTTTTGTTATATTTGCCATTCTGATAAATATGAGGTGATAGCTCAGAGTTGTTTTAATTTGCATTTCTCTGATCAATAGTGATCTGGGACATTTTTTCATATGATTATAGATAGCTTTGATTTCTTTGTCTGAAAACTGCCTGTTCATATCCTTTGACCATTTATCAATTGGGGAATGACCTGTATTTTTATAATACACATTCTCTAAATATTTGAGAAATGAGGCCTTTATCAGAGATATTTATTTCAAAAATTTTTTCCCAGTTTTCTACTTCCTTTGTAATCTTGGTTACATTAGTTTTGCTTGTGCAAAAGCTTTTTAATTTTATATAATCAAAATTATCTATTTTACATTTTATTTTATTCTCTATATCTTCTTTGGTCCTGAATTCTTCTTTTGCCCTTAAATCTGACAGATAAACGATTCCATACTCTCTTAATTTGCTTATGGTATCATCCTTTGTGTGTTAATCATGTACCCATTTTGAACTTATTTTAGTATACTGTGTGAGATGTTGGTCTATGCCTAGTTTCTGCCATACTGTTTTCCAGTTTTCCCAGCAGTTTTTGTCAAATAATGAATTTTTGTTCCAAAAGCTTGGATCTTTGGGTTTATCATATACTAGATTACTATAGTCATTTACTATAGTGTAATTTCTATCTATTCTATTCCACTGATCTATCTCTCTATTTCTTAGCCAATACCAGATTATTTTGATAATTACCACTTTATAATACAGTTTGAGATCTAATATTGCTAGACCTCCTTCTTTCATATTTTAGAATTATTTTATAGAGCTAGTAAAAATAACAAAGTTCATCTGGAAGAACAAAAGATCAAGAATATCAAGGGAATCAATGGGAGAAAAAGTAAAAGAGGGTGGCTTTGCATACCAATTTTCAAACTATATTACAAAGCAGTAATCAAAAACAATTTGGTACTGGATAAAGAGTGATGGATTAGTAGAATAGGTTAGACAACTGATGAACCCAGAAAGTAAAATGAAAAATTCCTTTTTTACTGTTTTTTGGACATGGCTTATGTGGAAATTTACTTTGCATAACTATATATATTTTTGTAATAGGTTTTGTTTGTCCTTCCAATGTTGTTATTATATAAATTGTTATTGTTCTCTGGTGGTATTCACTTCATTTCTATATCAGTTCATACAAGTGTTCTCAGGTTTCTCTGAAACTGTCTCATTTCTTACAATGTTATTACAAATAGGGGCAGCTAGGTGGCACAGTGGATAGAGCACCGGCCCTGAAGTCAGGAGGACCTGAGTTCAAATTCGGCCTCAGACACTTAACACTTACTGGCTGTGTGACCCTGGGCAAGTCACTTAACCCCAATTGCCTCAACAATCAAAACAAACAAACAATGTTATTACAATTATAAAATACTTACTTACAATACTATTCTATTTATAGACCATAACTTGTTCAGCCATTCCCCAATTTATTTGCACCCCTTCAGTTTCCAGTTCTTTGCCAATATAAAAAGAGCTGCTCTAAATATTTGTGTGCAAATGGATCCTCTTCCTCTTTCTTTGATTTCTCTGGTGTATAGGTCTAGTAGTTCTATAATTGAGTCAAAGGGTACACAGAGTTTAGTAATTTTAGGGGCATAGCTCCAAAGCAGACTATCTGCCCTTCTCCTTTCTCCCTTCACTCATCCCCCCATAATTATTCTGCATATATTTTGAACTTATTTGTGTACATGTTGTTTCCTTCAATACAATATTGGGTCTTTTGGGGCAGAGTCTATTTTGGGTTTTTTTCCTTGTATCCCTAGCACTAAGAACATAGAAAAATACTCATCAAGTTTAATCTAAAGGATCTTAGCGATCATTGAATTCCAAACTCTTCATTTTGCAAATGAGAAAATTGTGCATGTTTGAATTGGAAAGGGCAGATATTGAAGGCAGGATCACCAGTTTGGACCCTACAGAAGTCGTCTTTTGGTTTGTTTGTTTGTTTTTTAGCAGTAGTCTTTTAAAATTGTCATTACTAACACTGCTATAAAGTAATCAAGGCCTGAAAACTGTTGCTGATTTTAGAAATAAGATTATTATTTTACATATATTTTCTAAATTAATTCTCACAACAGTTCAAATAAGGAAACAGACTTTATGCCTGTTGTTCAGTCACATCCGACTCTCTGTGACCCCATTTATGGTTTTCTTGGCAAAGATACTGAACTGGTTCACCATTTCCTTCTCGTGCTCATTTGACGGATGAGGTACTTAGGCAAACAAGGTTAAGTGCCTTGCCCAGGGTCACACAGATAAAAAATTCCTGAGTCTGGATTTGAATTTAGGTCTTCCTGACTCCAAGTCCAGTGCTCTTTCCACTGTGCCACCTAGTTGCCCAAGTGAGTTACTCTCATGTCTAGTAAGTACATGAGGCAGGATTCAGACCCAGGTCTTCCTGGGTTTTGCATAATTCAAATCATGTAACTCCACTATACAATAATGTCTCTGAAATAAAATGGAAAGAATGAGAAATATGTGATAACTATTATATGAAAAAATAGATAAGATTTGGCAACTCAATACTAAAGTTAAGGAAGATAGGTAAGTGAAGGATTCGGCTTCACTTTTAGCTGAAATGACTAGGAGAATGGTGATCATAGAAATGATATTTCTATGCTCCAATATTCCAGACTCTTTTAAAAAATAATAAACAGTTTTGAGTTCTAAATTTTATTTCTCCTTCCTTCCCTCCCCTCCCACCTATTCCAAACTCTTACTGATTATATTAACATGACAAGCTAGTATCTTGACTACCTGGACAATTTTCCAAATGAAAACAAACACAAATATAGCATTATTTTCAATATACAAATTCTCAGGTGTTATTTACTAGTATTTATACAACAGTGTCTCTAATATGTGTGAAATACAGAGTAAATGGAATAAGATTCAGTCACTGGGTTTGGGGACAAAGAATCTGAACTGCATCAGTTGCTTGAGATATCTCCTAAAATTAAGGGTCTCCCTCCCCACTAACCCACTTAATCTTTACACAGAAGAAAGTATAATAGATTTCCCAATCTCTCCACTATGGCCTTAATTATTCGACAAACAATCCGCAAAGTAAATCGGTTTCCAATTTATCCTCAGAATGTTAGAGCTGAAAGGAACCTCAGAGATTATCTTGTCTAATCCCTTTGTTTCACAGGTATGGAAACTGAGGCCCAGAGTTTGATTTGCCCAAGTTCACACAACTAGTAAGTGACAAGATTGGATTTCTAACCCAGGCATTCTAACTCCATGCCCAAGATTCCTTCCACTACATGCTGGAGCCAGCTTTTAAGGACATCCTGATTCAATTTGCAAAGTCAAATTGTAAATATCAAAGCCTTCAAGGGCAGCAATAGGCCTGCTATACTCTATTGCCATTCTTGAGACTTTAAAAAGAGCCTACCACTGGCATGTTCACTGACAATTGTCTAGGACACAATAGGCTAAAATAAGCCCCCTCACCCCCCATGCTGACTAAACAAAAGGTTGTTTGTAACGTGGCCATAGCCAAAGTGTGAGTCAGCCCCACACACCAAGTGAAAGTGTTGACTTAAGAAAAGCCTGTTTTGACATAGATCCATTTCTTAACCTATCACATTTGTAGTTCAAGCCACTTGGGTATTCCTATTTGGCTACACTGGCCTGGCAGTCACTGTGTTATAACAGATTGGCAGCAGTACTCTCTTTCTGATGGAAAATTATTCCATTCCCTTCTTGGAACATACAGGTCTTTATTATTGTACCAAAGACATATTTAGTTTAATTGATTTTACATGGCATCTTGGAAGTCATTCCAGAAAGGACAACATACAAATTTGGAACCAGAGGACATGAGTTCAAGTACCAGCTCTGTCTTTTTTTGTGTTCCCAATTAGTATACAAAGGAAGTACTTAATAAATGCCTGTTGGTTGACTGACTGACCTCTGTCACCCTAAATAAGTCACTTTATGTCTCTAAACCTCAGATTCCTCACCTGGAATGAATAATCCTCATTCATCTCCTTAAGAATGGTGGGGACAAGGGAGGGGGATGTTGGTCTTGACCAGTGATTTCATTAACATAAAGTAGGAAGATCCCCTTTTGGAAGTCATGAGTCCTACTTAGGATACCTAGATTGTTCTCCCTACTTGCTCCCTACTTAACTCTGTGGCATAGAATCCCTCACTCCCTTCAAGATACACTTTCTTTAAGCTCCCCTTTCTGTGTGATGCCTTTCCTGATACATACCCCACCCAAACTGGTAGTTCTTTCCCTTACCCCTTCAAATTTTATATTTACTTTTTATTTTTCTCTACCTACTTTTATATACACAAATCTCTGCTGATAAAATATAAATTCTGCAATAGCAGAGACTTTCAGTTTTATCTTTGTATCTAGTTCTTGGCACCATCACATGTTGGTCAGTTGTGTCGGACTCTTTGTGACCCTGTGGACACCGTGTGCCAATAGTGTCCGTGAGGTTTTCTTGGCAAAGATACTGGATGTGGTTTGCCATTCCTTCTCTGGTAGATCATTCTTTTGTCCGAAATCGCCACTATGACCTGTCCCCATCTTGGACAACCTTGTACAGCACAGCTCAGTTGTCACTGAGCTACACAAGCAATGACAAGACAGTGATCCCAGAGAGGTACACAGCATATAATAGGTCCTTAACAAAAACTTTTTGAATTGATTGGATTGACTTTTTTTATAGAGTTTAATATAAGGTCCTACTTGCCATCTCCAAAAATCTAGTATGTGTGTCAGACTATTCTCAGGTTACTCTTCTATTTTGCAAACTCTAATATTCACTTCCCCACAAGTTTCCCATTATTTCTGTTCAGCAACCATCTCCTCTATGTTGGTGAGAATCAGATTCAAAACAGAAAGTCCCCTTCATTGGTGCCTCCACCTTCCGAAGGATGAAAGTATGGTTAAGGCAAGTCAAAAATGGTTAGGTCTGCTTTGGGCAAAAGGAGAGGATCCAACAGAAAGTCTGATAACCGAAAGTCCCTTCCTCACTCCTCTACTCCAACTACTATGGCTTATGATATATTTCCCAAAAGTTTAATTGATTTCCTTTCTCTGAGCACTGGTCTGTACCATATTATGATTTTTTAAAAAAATATTCCTTCTGTTCCTGCTTGAGTAAATGCTCTCTATGAAGTCTCTTATCATTTGGTTTCTGGATTTCCCCATGCCTTATATTGTTTTAATATATGCTACTATGTCCCACCACTTTTTATGTCTCTCCTATTCCTTTTGAATTAAGTTTAACTTTTCAGAGCTCTATTCTCATAATGTATCCTGTCCCACCAAGTCTCTATACCCTATGAAGTTCTTTGCATCAGGATCTCCTGTTTCCCTTGCTTGTTGCCCATGCTTTCTACTATTGTTTGTAGACATCCCAGACCAGGGATTTTCCTGTTGGATCCATCTGGGGAAAAGTTGCTCCTTCTTCTAAAGCCATGTTTTAGCCTGAAGCTTACATCTGGAAGAGACTGGACATAGGAAGGTCAAGCACCTTTCAGGTTGAATCACAGCTAGCTTTAGTGGTCACTGTTTTAACAGTCAATTCAACTTTACTATTTTATGCATCCCAAGCTGAGAGGAAACAAATGGGTAGATGCCTTGCCTCATAAACCAGAATATGGGTCCTCCCTTGATCAGATAGTCCAAGATCAATTCTAATGGGATCCCGTTTTTTGATGAATAGGACTGGCAGAGTCCATCAAGGACCATTGCTGGAAAGACTAGGGGATGAAGGATGGGAGAGAGTTCCATGCTACTAACTGAATCCCACCCTACTAAAGAAGCAGCAAAGGAAAAATAGTGGGGAAATTCTAGCATCCTAGCATAGAATTCTTTCATTCATTCAATCAAACAACATTTACTAAATATCCACTATAGACAAGTGCTATTTCTAGGTGCTAGGGATGCAAAAACACAACAGGTCCTGTCCCCCAAAATAGTTTATATCCTATTTAGGGGGGAAACAACATGAAAAAATATAAGTATATATAAAGTAATTCCCAGGTGGCAGGACAACCCAAGGGAATCGGGATATGCCTCATGCAGGAGGTAGCTCTTTACTTGAGTCTTTTGAAGGAAGCTGGGGTTTTATAAGGCAGGAGAGAATGCATTTCAAGCATGGGAGACAGACTGTACAAAGGAATAGAGATGGGAAATAGAATAATGTATAAAAAGGAAAGCAACTAAATCAGTGTGGCTAGAAGACAGGGGAAATGAAGGAGGATAATATGCAATAAGCCTGTGGAAATAGTTTGGGACCAGATTGTAAAGAGCTTTAAATGCCTAACAGAGGAATTTACATTTTAGCCTAAAGAAAGAAGGAGTTCCTAGGGCTTCTTGAGTAGTGGAGTGATACTATCAGGCTCCAGAAATGTCAACTTGGAACATGTGGAGGATGGATTAAAGAGGGGACAGAGGTGAGGCAGAGACCAATCAGGGAGGGCCAGCACAACAGTCTAAGTGAGAGATGATGAGAGTATAAAGGAGGGTGGCAGCCATAAGAATAGAGAAAGAGGATGGTTGCCAGAGGTGTCGTGGAGATAGAACATCTGGAGATCAGGAGCAAGGTTCTATAAGTCAACATCAGTAACAGAACAAACATCAATTAGCTGTAAAGGCAGAAATCAATGTCAGAGAGAAATAAAATAGGGTCAAAACTAAAATGTCCATGACCACCACCACCACCCCTCCAAGAAAAAAAATCTAAGAAAAGTGACTATAGGAAGCAAAGTACAAGAAAATGGTACAAGAGTTAGGTGCCAAATAACAGATGACGAGCCAAAATAGACAAATGTCATTTGTTTAATTTGTTGCCTTCAAAGCCCCCATGGATATACGTGAGTTTTAATCTCACACATGCCCCAGCCTCTTTGCCAAAACTTCTCTCAATTAAGAACACTCCCATGCTGCTAATGCTTTTTTAAGCTTCATGGAATGTATTGATGGGCACCTCCTGGAGACTGAGCATCACCATTCAAAAATGTCTGACAAACCAGGACCCCCACCACCAAAAGAGTGGTTGTTTGAATGACCTCCTACAGAGCAAATCACCAAAGGGCAGAATTCTACCTTAATGACAGAACAGGACTTGATGATATGTTGACACCTGGCAGTGGAAAGATTTCTGATGCCCTTGGACATTATGCCACAGATCCAGTGGGAAAGCTGACTGGCCCACTCAAGCCCCCCTCCCAAAATCCATTCTCATATAATTCTCTCCCACAATCAGGAATCCATTTTTCCTCCCTTTACTGTTGTTATTGTTCAGTCTTGCCTGGAATCTCTGTGCCCTCATTTGGGGTTTCTTGGGCAAAGATACTAGAGTTGGCTTGACATTTCCTTCTCCCAGCTCATTTTTACAGATGAGGAAACGAAGGCAAATAAGATTAAGTAACTTGCCTAGGGTCACACAGCTAGTAAGTGCCTGAGTTCAGATTTGAACTCAGGATGACTTGAACTCAATATGAGTCTTCCTGACTCCATGCCTGCCACTCTATTCACTTCACCACCTAGCTGCTCCCTTCAAGTCTCTACTAAAATCTCATTTTCCTTTTTTGAAAGTAATAAACAATTTTATTTATAGTTTGGGGTTCCAATTTTTAGCCCTCCTTCTCTCCCTCCCCTTCCTGAGGGGGTAAGCAATCAGATATGAGTTATACGTGTTTGTAACATCTCATGTTCTAGGATAAGCCTTTCCTGATCCTGATCCCCACCCCCACCCCTCAGTACTAGTACCTTTCCTCTATGATCTTCAATGTTACCTGCATATCATGTTTGTAAATGATTGTTTGCATGTTGTTTTACCCATTAGACTATGAGCTTCTTGAGCAAGGGACAGTGTTTTGCATTTCTTTGTATTCCTAGCATTTAGCAGAGTGCCTGACATGTAGTAGGCAATTAATAAATGCTTATTGACAGACTGACAAATGAGTAAGGATAAATATATAAAAGTTAACAGTACCTGCCCTCAAGGAGCCTACCTTTTGCTACTGAAACTGAAAGACAATTCTAATTAGGGTATGAGTTATTGGATGTAAATGTTGGTATAATATATGATATATCAAGTTTTATTTTAGAAAATAAAAATCTGCAATAGTTGCCTGGAATCCATTCAAATTTTTTTGTGTAGGGCAGGTAGGTGGCACAATGGATAAAGCACAGGCCCTGGAGTCAGGAGGACCTGAGTTCAAATCCAGCCTCAGACACTTGACACTTGCTAGCTGTGTGACCCTGGGCAAATCACTTAACCCTCATTGCCCTGCAAAAACAAACAAATTGTGTGTGTGTGTGTGTGTTCCAAACCAAATGGACAGTTTCTGAAATCTATCTTCACTTCTCTTATCTTCTCACTCAGCCTAAGATTTCATTTTCATGGATAAAGGTTTCTTCCCTCCCCATCCCCAAACCCTGTTATTATTCTTTTGTCTTGAACTCAGGAGCATGTTTAGAAAGGTCTATCCAGCATACTTCATTCTATACCCTTCATAATTTGGGAAGTTCGGGAATTTCAGAATCTATAGAACTTCCAGTCCTAAGAAGAATTTAAGAAACTTTTAAGATTTCTTAAAAGCTTAGAATCTTAAGAATTTTTAATGTTATTCTTTATTCACTGGGGGCCATCATCTTGTCAACTACTCTTATTCAGTTTCCTTTCTGATTACACTTTTTGTTTTATGCTGCAGAATGGTTACATAAGGATTTCCAGGTCCTGTTAAGAGTCATTAAATTTTCATTTGTGTCAGAGGTTTATTTAATGCTAATATCTTGAACTTAGTCTTTCTGATTTAGTCAATTTCTCCTGTACAAAGAAAACAGTCATTTAACCTTTCTCATTTCTGAAATGAAACGGTTAGATTAAATGACCATTAAGGTTTTGTCCATCTTGCACTCTATGGTGCTATGGCAATAGTTGTTGTGATCCAGTCATTTTAATCATAGCCAACTTTTCATGACCCCATTTAGGGTTTCCTTGGCAAAGACACTGGAATAGTTTGTCATTTCCTTCTCCAGCTTATTTTACAGATGAGGAACTGAGGCAGACATGTCCACAGTCACACTGCTAGTGCCTGAGGCCAAAAGGAACTCAGGTCCTCCCGACTCCAGGATTGGCTCTCTAGCCATCCATGGCAATAGTAGTCTAGAAATTAAAGAAGTGGATTGAGATCCATAGGTTCAAGTAGGGACAGATTGGTGAGTTGAGAGCTGTGGTAAACAATGTCTAAGAAGCTAGTATATGGAAGGAGTGGAAGACTAATTCCAAGAACTATCAGATTGTTGGAAAGAAAACACATTGTAAACTTTAAGTGCTAAATAAATTAGTTAATGTCCCCCCCCCACCCTCCTTTTTATTAAGTGTAAGTGCTTACCATATCAGAGCATCATAGCAAATGAACTGTGAGGTCAGCAAGGAAGCAGTTACCGACAAAACTCCCCTACCAGGAATTCTTGTGCTATGAAGGTAGTTGCAAGCAGCCACAAAACAGTCAGGGCTTCTGGTTTTGTGTTCCTAACAGCCCATTATACTGTAAGTGCAGATTTTTTTTTCCCTTGGACAAAAGAGAGTTTGAGAGTCAGTTTAGACCTTAATGTGGCAAAAACAATTCATATTAAGGTGTCTAGTTTGTTTGTTTTTCCTTGAGTGACTTTCCCTGTATATCGTTCTTCATACTTCACTGTGTTTTAACTATCTCTGAGGAAGCCTGCTTCATTAAACTGAGCTGTGAAGCTACATGAGAGCTAGACTTCAGGGAATGCCAAAGTCCTATGTATCATAAGGTCAGTGATTGTTATGATCATAGACCCTACGGCTAAGGTCAATGATGGCCTTGTCTGAGATCACAAGAACCTGATAACACTCATTAATTCATTTAATAAGTATCTCTTAAACATCTACTATATGAAGACCTGCCCTCACAAAGCTTATAGTTTATTGGGGCTTGGGGAGAATAAAACACAAATACAGATAAATCTAATATGCAATATTACACAGTAGATATGTTAGAGGAATGAAGAAACAAAATGCTAAGTGTGGCCCAAGAATAGGCCATATTTTATTCCATTCTACTTAGGATTTGGTATTTCCCACAGCAAATCACTCAACTTTTCTATAAAACAGTTTAATAAAATGTTTGTAATTTTTCTGATGACCACGCTGAAGCCATAAATCCCCATATTAATGTACATTAGAAGCTAAACACGTCTGTATATTAAGCTTCAGTAATGTTTTAGGACAAGCGACTTTACTTGGTGCCATGTTCAAATCTATTCTAAAATACCTTGAGCCAGCCTACTAGTGCTGTGGGGAAGACACCCCATGATTCTAAAATAATCTAGTCCTATGTGATCCTCATCTTACAAAGGAAGAAATTGGGGACAAATAAAGAAGTGACCTATCCAAGGTTGTAGGCTATTAGATCTGGGTCTAGAAGAGCCTTCAGAAACTATTGAGTCCAACTCCCTATTAAATAGGTAAGGAAGCCCAGAGAAGTTATCTTATTTGCCCAACCTTTTACAGCCCTTTCCCCTATACCACATAGGTAGTGATTAGCTCAGTGGAGAGTGGCATCCAATTCCTCTTGATTCCAATTCCCATTCTCTTTCTACTTTATTAGGTTGCCTGCCTTTTTGAGCCTTCATTCATCAAAAGAAAAAAAAGTCACTTAAGTACAGCTGCTTTTATCAATGGCCTTTATAACGGGCTATATTTTCATTGCCGAAGGCTAGTACCTTATTTTTTTTGCCAACTGTAAGGAAGACATCAAAGGATATTTTCCCTTCATGAAAATTGCAAAACCCTTCAGCCCTCAGTTGTATAAACAAAACCATGCTGAATGAAGGCAGCCAGCTTGTGACTTTCTCCTACGTCCAGTCATGGGCTGCTGGGATGCCTTTTCTGTTCGCTCCTCCCCCCTGGCAGGCTACCTTGGAATCAGGGGACTCAGATGACTGGCTCTACTTTTTAATAGTTTGGGAAGCAGATTTCTTAAGTCCTGGCATTTCCTGTTGTGAGGCCTCTCAGCCTCTGTGCACGCACTGAGTGGGCCCTTTTTCATTGCTAAGGCACAGGAGAAAAAGCAGTTCCTAGATTCAAGAAAGAGAAGAGAGAAAAGGGGACACTTTCTAGGAGTGTGCCTCCTTTTGGATTAGCTTTCTTTTTCATTATGAACCTGGCAAATGTGAACATTTCAATATACAGAACATAAAAGAGTATAGTATATATGAAACACATTGTGAGATATGTGTAGCATATATGATCGTGCATATGAAACATTAGCAAAACATGTTGACATATATTACAGATTATATAATATATTAATATATAATATATTAACATATGTCAATGGAAACTAACATAATAAGTTGAACATATTGATGTATGTCCATATATAAATATCTAAATCATATAAATGGACTATAATATGAGAACTTTTGTGTATAGTTTGGTTTTTCTTACAGTATATGTTAAAATTTCCTGGTAGCAAAAAAACTGCCCTGAAAAACTGGGTCCCCTTCTGAACTTCTTTTTGCTTTCTTCAGTGTATTTTAAATGTTTTGCTTGCACTCTTCTTTCTTTCTTTTTCTTTCTGTCTGTCTGTCTTTCTTTTTCCTTTTTTGAATCATCATAACTGTATAGAAACTCCTACCTTCCCCATCCCCAGTAATGACGAATATGTGGGTGGCTAGATGGTGCAGTAGATAGAGCACTGGGCCTGAAACAGGAAAACCTGAGTTCTAATCTGTTCTCAAACAGTAGCTCTGTGATCCTGGGCAAGTCACTTTACCCAGTTTGTCTCAGTTTCCTCATCTGTAAAATGAGCTGGAGAAGGAAATGGCAGACCACTCCAGTATCTTTGCTAAGAAAACCTCAAATGGGGTCATGAAGGGTTGGACACAAATGAAATGACTGAACCCCCACCTCCGAGTCCTCTCTCTCCCTTTAAGACAACTGAAATACCATCTTCTGCATGAAACCTTCCTGGTACCCCCAAATTATATTGAATTTAGCTAATTTTGTAGATTTCTATTTATTCACTTTATATATACACTGCATACATGTATGTGTATCAGGTTCCCCACCCCTGTTTGAATATAAGCTCCTTGTGAGTAGAGGTTGTTTCATTTCTTTATATTTTTATCCCCCTGGCCTAGCATAATGCCTAGTACATAGTAATCATTTAATAAGTAATAAATTAAGAGTTGTTGATTGACTAATTACGGTATAGACATAATAATAGTATTGGTAGGTAAAAGTATATACAAAGTTTAGTAGCTTTGGGGGTATGGGTCCAAATTGTTCTCTACTATTTTTGGACAATTCACTGCTCCACAACTTGTTTTCTGGTTTATTTGTATCCCCATCCCCCTCCAATGATCTCCATTCTCTTCTTCCATCCTTCTTTTTTTTGTTTTGTTTTGTTTTGTTTTTTGGTGAGGCGATTGGGGTTAAGTGACTTGCTCAGGGTCACACAGCTAGTAAGTGTCAAGTGTCTGAGGCCGAATTTGAACTCAGGTCCTCCTGACTCCAGGGCCGGTGCTCTATCTACTGCACCACCTAGCTGCCCCCTTCCATCCTTCTTGTGCCCCAAATCTTTCTCTTATGACGTCTTCTCTTTTCCCTCTACATTATCTTACTTGGTGCTTCACTGGTTCTAGTGAGTTCAGTTATGATTTCTACACATCTCTATCACTGCCCAGATCTACACATCCCTAGTCTCACCCAAGCTCCACCATACATTACCCCCTTTTTCCTCCTCAGCCTAGGACCTTGCCACATACTTTATTGAAAATAACTGAAGGCAATATAAAGTTCAATTCTTTAAAATAAATTCAAGATATATGGATAAATTCAAACCTACCTGGATAACTTCGGGCACATTGTCATTTACTCGTGGGCATAAACACAAGAGCTCGCTGAAACAGAGAAATGATTAGTGTTGACAACAGTAATGTAAATACTAAGTGATTTACTTCACATACACTATAAAGCATACGCGTCCTTGCATTGTTATTTCACTTTGTCCCACACAGAGATGCTGCCTTACTTCCTTAATGAAACACCAGAGAATTCACATAACATCATCTTTTTCCAGGACGAAGAAGATGATGGATTACCTAAGAAAAAGTGGCCAACAGTAGATGCGTCTTATTATGGCGGTCGAGGAGTTGGAGGCATTAAGAGGATGGAGGTAAGCATAATGATTTTTTACACAGTGTATATAACACGTTGACTTTTCCAGGGGAATCCATAAGATTCTCCTAATAAACAAAAGACCTAGAATGATAAGCCTCAGAAGTTTATGGTTCTGAAAAGCCATATACTACCTCCCACTCAATGCAAAAAAATCCCCTATGAAACTTGATGCAGTTGTGTAGAAAGAGGATTATTGTACTTTCTTTAAGAAAAATATCGTCAGGGCAGCTAGGTGGCGGCAGTGGATAAAGCACCGGCCCTGGATTCAGGAGGACCTGAGTTCAAATCAGGCCTCAGGCACTTGACACTTGCAAGCTGTGTCACTTAACCTTCATTGCCCAGAAAAGAAAAAAAAAAGGATAAATATGGTCACAAAATATTTTTGAAACACAAGAGGAATAGACAAGGACAAAGTTTGGGGGAAAGTAACTTCTAAATTGATTAGGATGACAACTTTAATTTGTCTTCCCAAAAGAGTAGTAGAAAATGCATTGGATTTGGAAGGACCTGGGTTTGAATGTAGGCAGTACCTAGGGCAAATCACTTAATCTCTGTAGGCCTCAATTTCCTTATCTGAGAGGATTAGTGGATTACTATGATCCTTTCATAGCACTACTTCCTATGATCTATAAATGGGATTTTCACTAAATTTTCTAAAAGCATACTTACAAAAGGCATGCTATCAATTCTCAGGGTGAGAGTCCTCTCTTTTATAATACAAGACATATCTGGTATGATAAATCGAACACCAGAAGTCAGTATAACAAAGGGCTAATCTTAGATCTGCTAACAAGCTAGCCATGTAACCTCAGGAAAATCATTTAGCTTCTCTGGGCCTCAGTTTCCTTATCTCCAAAATTAGCTAGATTGTCTCTGAGGTCCCTTGGAGTCCTGAGTAGTTAGTGTGAAGGGTTATAATATTATTTGATTAAATCAAAGTGTAGCATAGTTACTGAGAATATATCATACTAATAGACCATAGGGGTACATGGGATATTGAAGATCATTTAGTCCAATCCTCTCAGAGAAGGGAAATGACTTGCCCAAAAACACACACCTGGTAAGAAAGCAGAACCAGTATTTAAACACAGGACCCCTACCATGATGATATATTTCTCAGAAAATATCAAATGATCAGGTTGTATAGAGAGCCACCTGGACACAGTAATTTGGACAAGGTTTAATACCTTTAGAGCTCCACTGGCCATGATCTGCAAGATGGAGCCATTAAAAGGAGTACACAGTCAGGCGCTCTCTACCCTAGACCTTATACAACAAATAGGGAGATCTGGCAGCTTTGCTTCTCTCTTCAGGTTTCCACCAGGAACCAGGTATCAGCTGCTGTAGTTGAGTGGCCCATACTGACACCTATATAGTGACAACCAGTGGGGAAGGGACCGTGGGAAGTACAATTTTATAATTCTGTTCCTGTACACGTATGACCAATTACAGACCTCTCACCTTCCCCCCCTCCACACTCCCATGATCTTTTCTCCTGGCCCCCAATGCCAAAGGGAAAATCAAAATCAGGGAATACAAAGCATTATCCTAATTAGGAAGACTAAACAACTAATTTCTAGAGCAGAGAGATGGCAGGTGGTGTGGATACGGGAGCACACTAGCCTCCTTTCCTTCACTGAAACGTTCTTTAAGAAGACTTTAAAAGCAAGGCCACTCCAAAATGCTGGACTAGTGTTCCTAAGGGACAGCTAGGAAGCACAGTGGATAAAGTGCCCAGCCTGAAGTCAAGAAGACTCATCTTCTTGAGTTCAAATCCAGCCTCAGACACTTACTAGCTGTGTGACCCTTGGTAAGTCATTTAACTCTGTTTACCTCAGTTTCCTCATCTGTAAAATGAGCTGGAGAAGGAAATGGCAAACCGCGCCAGTATCTCCATCATGAAAACCTTAAATGGGATCACAAAGAGTCGGAGATGACTGAAAAAAACTGAACACCAACGGTGTTCTTAAAGTGTCCCTTTTTTGCAGAGCTGACTGCATTGGCCAGAATGATGAACAAAAGAGCCAGGTGTCACTGAGCAGCAGAGAATCAAGTTCTTGAGAGTCTAGTTCACTAAATCTCTTTCCCTTCCATAGTGTGTGTCCATAGGGAACATACCACAAACATCTCGAAAGTGCTTGTCAGCCTATGCTGTGGTTAGGACAAGTGGGACCACTGCCCTTACCTAAATAGCCTTGGATAACAACAATATTGAACCAAAAGGGGTTGTTTTTTTTTTCCCTCCTGCTCTCTCCCAGTGTCAGAATAATCTATATCTAAAGATTACATCTATCTATATCCCTCAAGTTTGCAATGTGGAAAACAGATAGTACAAGCATCATTTCCCCTATTTTGCAGATAAGGAAACTGTGAATTAGAGAAATAAAATGTCTTGTTCATGATCTCCCAGGCAATAAAAATGTCAGAGAGGAGTTAGACCTAGAGCTAATTCCAGGACTCGTTTTCCATAAGGAGGAGACAGACATGCACCTACTCATCCACTGGGCTGCTCCTTTATCTCCAAAGCAAGTGGCTTCTAAAGGCAATGTTTGTCCATTTCTTTTTGTTTCTTTCTTAAGGTTCGGTGGGGAGAAAAGGGATCCACAGAAGAAGGAGCCAAGCTAGAGAAGGCTAAGAATGCCCGAGTCAAGATGCCAGAGCAGGAGTATGAATTCCCAGAGCCTCGAAATCTCAACAACAACTTACGCAGGACTGCTTCTCCCAGGAAGTGGTATTCTCCAATAAAGGTACTATTTCAGTTAATCTATAGGATAGGAATATAAGTACTGCTGGAGCTGTTTCACTGGCCCCAGGGCTCTGTCTCTTATGGTAATATCAGGGGACATTTTGTGAAGAGGCTGCCTTCTATGACATCAACTTAGTAAGGTTAAAAATTTGTCTCAAGGGGCGGCTAGGTGGCACAGTGGATAAAGCACCGGTCCTGGATTCAGGAGTTCCTGAGTTCAAATCTGGCCTCAGACACTTGACACTTACTAGCTGTGTGACCTTGGACAAGTCACTTAAGCCCCATTGCCCCGCAAAAAAAAAAATTGTCTCGAATAGCCCTCCTTAGTTACCCCCTATGGATATATTATTCAGTCAGACAATAAACATTTATAATGATCACTAATTATTATATTTATTATAATTAGTTATTATTATAATACTTATAATGATCACTAATTATACTATTTATGATCACTCATTACTATATTTATAATGATCACTAATTATTATAATATGTATAATAAAGGTTTATCATTACTTTGTTATTGGCATTTACTCATATAATGTATGTAACATTAATAATGGAAGTGACATTTGTATAAGAGGAAGTAAGAATCTCATGTTACTCTGTCTCAGACCATCTCCAGTCCTAGTCATACAATGTAGCAATAGAAAGCACCTTAGAAGTCATTTCGTTCACCACCACTCCCTCATTTTCCACATGAGGAAAATGAGGCTTACATAGGGAAGAAAGTGACTCATCCAAAGTCACATTGTTGTGAAATAGAAGAACTGGGATTGGAATCTAGCATCTCCAACGTTAGGTCATGTTCCCTTTCTAATAAACAATGATTAGGTTTTATTCTAAGCACTGTCGTTTAAAAGGACGTTGATAAAACAGAGCACATCCAAAGGCAGGCTTCCCGTTGGTGAGGAAATTTGAAGCCATTCCATTTCACAATGGTGGAAAGAACTGGAAATATTTGACACAGAAGAGAGAAGACTTAGAGGAGGATGTGCTCCCTCTCTTCATTCATTTGAAGGTTGTTATATATGGAAAAAGCAAATTTATTGTGTTGCTCCAAATGAGCCAGTTTTATTTTTTTTCCTTCCGACCTAGTGCCTAGCAGAGTACCCGCTTGCTCATAAATGCTTGTTGATTGATAGATTGAGTCACAAAGGTGATGTCAAGAATTGGATTTAAGTGAGGCAAAGCTGCACAAAGTTGTCAGTCTCACTTTCTCCTCCAGTCATCAAAGTCCAGTGGCAAGACAGAAGTCAAGACAATAGAAGATAGCCCAGGATGCAGTGGGTGACCTTGACCTTTCTAAATTAGGGTCATTCCCAGGTCTCTGTCCGAGGTCATTCGTATTCAATGACTAAGGACTAGGTAAGAATCTAAAAGAGATGAGGTAGAAGCAATCAGTATGAACAATGTTTTCTAGGAGTTTGGCCCAGAAAGGGAGGAGAGATGGAGGTCATTAACATGAAGGGATGGGAAGGGCTGACGCAAATGGTTCCCAGGAAAGTTCAAATTCTGACAATTATACCAATTAGTTGCTCTCTCGACCTCCCTCCATCATAACTTTCTGAGATGTGGAGTAAGGGAGAAGATACCTCAGTATATTATTACTGTGCCCAGGTAGTAGTTATGGAGAATGTTTGTTGCACAAAACATGACTCTTCCCAAATCAGAGTACTGTTAGAGAATCTCCCTCACCCTACCCAAGACTTTGCAATTTTCAGTTTAATTTCTCTAAATCTACTTCAGATTGGGCATATCTTTTCTGTGGGTGGGAAAAGGTAAGCAGGCAAAGTGCACAGAGTGCGATTTATGCACTTGTTCCTGAGAATATCCAGATAAATTACTAACATAAAGTAAAAGTGATGTCATACCTATCATGAAAGTGAAAGAAACACTATTTTTGGAGTCAAAGGACTGGGTTTAAATTCTAGCTTTGCTATTTATTACTTGTGTGAACCTCAGTTTTCATCCCCCCCCCAAAAAAATGAGGGGTTTGAACTAGATGATCTCAGCGGCCTCTTCAAACTCTAAGACCCCATGCCAAGAATACAGTCTTTGCCTTCCTCCACTCCTTAGAATCCCTAGCTTCATGCAGGGCTCACTTTGTGTACCATCTCCTATTGAAAGCCTTGCCTTGTATTCTCAGTTGTTGTTAGTGCTTGCTCCTTTCTCCTTAAATTAACTTGTGTCTACTTGCTTGTTTCTATGTAGTAAACCCCCAGTAACACATAAGGTCTTTAAGGATAAGGATTGGGTATTTTTGTTCTCTCTTTGTATCCCCAGCATCAAGCTCAGTGCCTTATAGTAAGTGTCCAATAATTACTTGTTGGATTGAATTGGATTGGTCATTCTCCACACTGATGAAATCACAATTTCAGACCAAAAATAAAGTGAAATTCGAGATGCAGCAGGATTGAGTGGAAAGAATGCTAAGCTTGGAGTCGGGCCATCTGTGTATGAATTCTAGCTCTGACATTGATTAGTTACATAACCAACGGCAATTCATTTAACCGCTTTGAGCCTCAGTCCCCTCGTCTATAAAAGGGAGATGATAAGTGCCCTGCGAACCCATAGATTTGTGATGATGAAAGCATTTTAAAACCTTAAAGTGCAGCAAGAAGAGAAGTGGGAGATAATATGTTACAAAAATCCTAAGAGGACACAGTATCAGGGAGGAAGGGGGTGGCCAACAGCTTCTAATGATGCAGAGAGATTAATAAGGTTAAAGATTTAGAAAAGGCCATTGAATTCATTAACTAAGAGCTCATTGGTATGTTTGGAAAAGATTTGTTTCAGTGAAGTGAGTGACAAGGTCAGAAGCCAGATCATAAGGTGCTGATAAATGAGTAAAAGAGCACAGCAACAAGCACATGGGGGGGGGGGGGGCAAAGTACAGTAGCTTGAGGAGATGGTAGAATCAAACAAAAGGTTCCTGAAGATAGGGGGAGGAGGACATATTTGTAATCAGTAGGAAAAGAGGCTGTGAATAAGGAAAAATTAAAAATAAAAAGGGAGAGAGAGAAATGACCAAAGAGATAAGATCCTGAAAGAGATAGGATGGGATCAAGGGAATAAGTAGAGAGACTTCTATTGAAAAAATGGGCCCCCTCATCTCCCAATACTGTAGCAAAAGTAAAAGAGAGGGGAAGAGTAAGGAGTAAAATTGAGGTGACAATGAGTGGGAGACCGTGATGGATGGCCTCAATTTTTCAGAGAGTATGAGGTAAAGTTCTCCCTACTCATGCAGATCTCAGCTTTCTTTAAGCCTTCTATGTTTATTATGTAGTCTTCATGACTTGCCGAGACCAAAAACAAAGCCATCGTATTACAGTAGCCAACATTCTGCTGATAAATCTGTCTGCACTTGACTGGGGAGATGGGGTCCTCTGGAGTAGTTGACACAGGATTCTTAAAGACAATGTCAATAGTAAATGCTCTCTGGTTATCAAGCTGGAAAAGTTTCTAGTCGAGTTTGGCTCCAGATCACATATCTCTGACCTGAGGACCAGCCTAATATTGATACATGCAATGTAAAAGATTTCGATTTATTCACTTAGCTTCATGAATTATCTCAGGGGAAGTAGAAATGTTAAGACAAATTGCTTGGTAAAAAAGAGAAGCTCCATTATATTTCATTTGTACCTCATAAGTCATTAAAGGAACTGGATTTAAGACATTGAACTCCAATTGCTTTCATTCTCTCACCATTCCAACCTCCTTTGTATTTTTTAATCACATGACCAGGAAGTTTTTGGCTTGAATTTTCCTTTGCTCAGCTCCTTCCCAATCCCACTTCAGTTATAGCATGCCATGTCTCTGATTAAAGCAAGGCAGCTCATTCCCTCTAGCTTCAGAGAAATGCCCAAGTATATGGTCATCCAGTAGATTAAAACCAGGATAGTATTGAATTTAATAAAATCAGTTTGTGATGTTTTCTCCCTTCAACTAAGGATACAAATAGCATATGAATGCCAAAAAAAAAAAAAAAGTTAATATGCTACCTAAATGGATAGGCTATTTACTAGAGGTAGAACTAACCACTGTCTGCTTTTATGCACAGATTCTGTTTATCTGATTCTACCTATATGCTATCTATGTTGCAAGTATGCTATCTATATACCTGCTGCTAAGGCATTAACCACATTGTCAGGGTCTTGTACATGGACAGCTATAGTAGATATACCATATTAAAATGACATTGGATCTTCCAAAGAAATTGAAATGTTGGCAGATAGGGCTGCTAATGCCCAACACATTTTCTCCCCTCTCCAGCAACTTATTAGAACAGCACCAACTCATTAAAAAAGAGAAAGAACCCACATTCTTTCCAATGTTCAACAAGTTCATAACTTTGTACTCTAATTTTGTATATTTAAGGGGAAAAGCTAATCAGAATAATTTACCATATATCATGGCATATTAAATTCAGATTTTAATCAGTAGCTCTAGACCAAAGCCCCACTCCTACCCACCCTACACCCTATCCTTAAAATGTCGGACTAATTCCATTTCCCACCAGGAAAGATTGACAAACTGAAAGCAAGGAAAACACAGCTGTGGTCTGCAGAGACACAAAGCACCAATAACAGTGAGCCAAATGATAACTGGAAAAGCATTTCATTTGCAGTCTTACTATGGTGTAAGGGGAAAAGGAATGAACCTAGAGTCAGAAAAACCTTCCCTCTGGTCCTGGTTCTGTCATTTATTTGATTTCTGACCTTAATCAAATTGATTGACTTGCCCAAGATCATACACAGGGATTTATTTAGTCAAAAGAACCACAAAAGATTTAGCAAACAATTAAAGTAACTCAATACTAAAACTATTTAAACAACTATTTGATAGTCAAAAAGATAGAAGAGCAACAGAAATGACCTCAACACTAATTATAATAATTTTATACAGAATCTTGGCCAGTAAAAATTAAATGCCTCAACAAGCAGATCAAAAGAACCCAGAAAACACCTTAATCAAGAAACATCATACTTGCCAAACAGCAAAAGATAGCTTCCCAAAATAATAGTGGATTAGGTTAACTCATTTGTAAATTTTTATAAACAAATGAGGTGGACAAGTATGAGCAGAATTATCTCTCATAAGACAGAGAATAACAATGGAACTTAAAGAAAACTTAGTGAAGGGGAAGCTAGGTGGTACAGTGGATAGAGCACCAACCCTGGATTCAGGAGTACCTGAGTTCAAATCCGGCCTCAGACACTTAACACTTACTAGCTGTGTGACCCTGGGCAAGTCACTTAACCACAATTGCCTCACCAAAAAAAAAAAAAAAAAGATAGAAAGAAAGAAAGACAACTTGGTGAAACATCCATCTAAGTAAGCATATGATGTCATCTGAAAGTCATTTAAATATGAAAATAGAAGATATGGGGCAGTTAGATGATGCAGTGGATAAAACACTGGCTCTGGATTCAGGAGGACCTGAGTTCAAATCCGGCCTCAGACACTTGACACTTACTAGCTGTGCGACCCTGGGCAAGTCACTTAACCCTCATTGCCCTGCCCAAAAAAGAAAGAAAGAAAGAAAGAAAGAAAGAAAGAAAGAAAGAAAGAAAGAAAGAAAGAAAGAAAGAAAGAAAGAAAGAAAGAAAGAAAGAAAATAGAAGATAAGAAAAAACAAAAATAATTCATAAAAAGATTTATAACATTTTATCCAAGGACCCTAACATAGGGGAGGTACTTATAGAGAAGGTAGAAATTGCACTAAAGAGAAGAAAGATGGGAAAGGATACATAACCAAGGATATAGACAGGAGACCCATGCTAGAAGTGACACAATTGTGAAGGTGATGTGGGGTAGATATACAAGACATCTGAAGGAGGGGAAAATACTGAAGGCATTTTTTTAAAGAAACCAGATTTCATTAAGACACATAAATGGTCTGGGGAGCTAGGTGGTGCAGTAGATAAAGTACTGGCCCTGGATTCAGGAGGACCTGAGTTCAAGTCCAGCCTCAGATACTTGACACTTACTAGCTGTGTGACCCTAGGCAAGTCACTTAACCCTCATTGCCCCAGAAAAAAAAAAGACACATAAAAGGTAAGTGAATAATTATCAACCTATAATATGTTAACTTTACCATCTATACACAAATTAATGAAAGTAATATATACCCCAGCTTTTCCAATTGACAGAGCAATGGACCACATTATTACTACCGCACAATTGGGGAAAGATATCAATTATTGTTGATAATAAAAAAGTATTTATTCAGTAGAACAAAATAGTGAATAAAAAGCTCTTTTCCAACAAAATGTCACCCTAGCCATACATTAGAATCATTCAAGATTCCTAGAAAGATATAATGAAAACAACCCTGTTCGGTTACCCTCTGATCATTAACATCAGGTTTGGTAACAAAGAGAGGAGATGTGTTCTCATCAAAAGGGTTCTCTTCTGTGACGAAGGAGAACCAGCAGAGAATCATCCTCAAAGAGGTGTTCCCTGTGGATGATAAAGTTCCCCCAAATGCTCCTATTTGTGGATGACATTGCGCTTATTGCATCAAGACCTAAAACAGTGCAGAACCTCTGGAAAGGGATCTATAATAATTCAAAGGAGTTTGGTCTGACCATCTACACAGAAAAGATCAAGTAAATAAAGGATGTCTATTGTCCAGATGACAGCATCCATTTGGGAGGACAAACCGGACAGTTTATCTGTCAGTATACACATAGATGATAAATGTGTATGTGATGGACAGTACGAATGGACACTTTGGACCTGGTATTGAACAAGAGGAGAAGGGACTGATCTTCCTTCAGAAAATTGCAAAGCTCCTTTAAAATGATCCCATGTCGGGGGCAGCTAGGTGGTGCAGTGGATAAAGCACCGGCCCTGAATTCAGGAGGACCTGAGTTTAAATCCAGCCTCAGACACTTGACATTTACTAACTGTGAGACCCTGGGCAAGTCACTTAACCCTCATTGTCCAGCAAAAACAAAAATAATAATAATAATCTCCTTAAAAATAAAATAAAATGATCCCATGTCTCCCATGAAAGCAATGCTCCATCTTTTTTTATTATCTCTATCATCTTATATTTGTGAAGTTGATTTTTTGAATCTAAGTGTAAAGTTTTATATTTATCCCTTTTGAATGTCATCTTAGGAGATTTGGACAGGGTTCAAGAACCACATATAACATGTATTGGCTTTGTGAGCCTAAGTAAAACACTTAACCTCTAAATGCTTCAGATCAGAGGTTTCAAACACCAGACTTCTGGCAACACTCCTGAGTACCTCCCCCAACCAGATTAAAATGTAATTGGGAGGGGGCAGCTAGGTGGCGCAGTGGATAGAGCACCGGCCCTGGAGTCAGGAGTACCTGAGTTCAAATCCGGCCTCAGACACTTAACACTTACTAGCTGTGTGACCCTGGGCAAGTCACTTAACCCCAATTGCCTCACTAAAAAAAAAAATTTTTTTAAAAATGTAATTGGGAGATACTTAACAAAATAAATCAAAATACATTAAAACACAGATAATGGTCATCTGTGGTTTTCTAAGTCAATATGCAGCCCACAGGGATCCATTTCTATTTGAGTGTGATACCACCAAACTAGACCTCTCTTGATTGCAACTTGCAGAGAAAATGGCAACCTGCATTGAGAGAAGGAATTTCTTTACCTAAAAGTTCCTTATATCTGTCCCTATATATGTCTAGTCACTATCCCAAACATTTAGTTAACTGTTGAACAGATCAAATGTAGAAAACCATACTGCAAGAAGCTTCAAACCCATGAGGAATTCTGAAAGTCTTTCAAAGTACTATTGAAAACTTCCTAAAGTTCCCTACTAAGAGAGAAGAGAGACAACTTAGGAAAGGTACAAGCCCCCCCAAAAAAAACCAACCCTAAATATTTAATAAGTATGTTGCAGAATCACAGACCATGAGGTATGTGTGAGGGAGTTTTCTGAGATCATTTATACTAACTCCCTCCTTTTACAGATGATGAAACCAGAGAGGGAAAATGACCTTTTCAAGGTCACACAGCAAATTAGCGTCAAAGCCAGGAGACCTTCAGGCCAATGCATTTCCAATATATGATGTCCCTATCACATTATACTTCCCAGTTCCCTTCCTTCCCACTGTCATAACAGTATGTCTGAATTCAGAAGATTTGTCACTTTCTGTCTGTATGACCTTGGGAAAGTCACTTAATCTTTCTAGGCCTCAGTTTCCTCATTTGTAAAGTTAGTAGATAGAACTTAATAAAATCTCAAGTTTCTTCCATTCCCTAAATAAACAGATCTACTTTTATTAAAGTTCCCTTTTTTCACTGAGAAAGCTCTATGGAAAAAATATATTATACATATATAGATAACATAAAGTATATATGTACATATGCATGTACATGTACATATACATATACATATATTATATATATATAAACCTATCTGAGAAAGCAACCAGGTGATACAGTGAAGAGAGTTCTGGACCTGAGTTCAAATCTGGTCTCAGACACTTATTAGCTATATGACCCTGGACAAGTCACGACTCTGCTTACCTCAGTTTCCTCATTTGCATGAGCTGGAGAAGAAAATGGCAAACCACTCCAGTATCCTTGCTAAGAAAACCACAAATGGGTTGCAAAGACATGACTGAACAACTAAACAATAACAAAATATATGTATATACAGAAAAATAATTTCTGAAACATACTTTCTGGGACAATGTCCTTAAATTATTTCTGGATTTTAAATGTATAGATCCAAAGATTCAGAAATGCATTGCCCTAAATAGTACAAGAAAAATTTTGTGAGTTCAGGAAATACTTGAAATTTTAGCATACACTTCTGATTTACTTTCAAAACTATGCCAAGTAGCTTATGTGGCCAATATGACTGTAGACAGAACCTATTGAATTCCTTCTCATCTTTCAAAATCTAGCTTAACTGCTACCTTATTGTAAGGTGGCCTATCCTGGGTCTGGGGCATTTTTTAAAATTGTAGCAGGATTTATTCTAATTCCTCTATGAAAAATATTTAAGATACTGCCAACTCCTGGGATGCAATGGCCTATTAATATGACTGAAGA
This sequence comes from Dromiciops gliroides, assembly GCF_019393635.1. Taxonomy (NCBI): domain Eukaryota; kingdom Metazoa; phylum Chordata; class Mammalia; order Microbiotheria; family Microbiotheriidae; genus Dromiciops; species Dromiciops gliroides. The sequence goes on along the minus strand of NC_057862.1, from coordinate 520,206,426 downwards.
GTAATGAGGATGTGTAGCTATTTGCCAAAAGGACCTAGGGACATAGGTTTGTGAAAGGATATTAGCAGACTATCAAAGACTTTATATTCCTACATAGCTTCTGGTTATTGAAATTCATTGAATTAGCCACCTCCAAGCCTAGCACCGAAGGAAAGAATGGGTCATTAAAAAAAAGCTTAAATGTTTTACAAGGTTAACCAAGGAAAGGCTTCTTAGACAAAGTAGCAGTTGAGCTAGATTTGAAAGAGGAAAATAAATTAAATAGGTCAAGAATATGGGTTCAGGGGAAGCACAAGAGACAGTAAAACAAAGCTTGGGAAATTTATAAAGACTAGTATAATCAGAGGCATGGAGGTGGGAAAATAAGATATGAAAGAACAGATCATAGTCCAGTTTTTTAGGACATATAGAAGGGAGTTGTATAAGAAAAGGGTGGAAAAGGAAAGTTTTGCAACATTAAAAAGAGCCTTTTGAATGTCAAATTAAAGAGTTTGAAAGGAGACAATGGAACATAGCAGAAAGATCAATGACCTGGAAATCAGAAAGCATAGGTTCAAATCCCAACTCTGATATTAACTATATATGACCTTGGGTAATTTTTTGAGCCTAAGTTTCATCTGAAAAAAAAAAGAGTAGAACTAGATGACATCTAAGTTTTAATTGTCATTTCTCTTAAGTTTAATTATAATGTTTATGTAGAGGACTCATATCTACGTATTCAGTCCAGGTCTTTCTCCTAAATTCTAATGGCCATTGGACATTTCAAACAAGATGTGCCTGAGACCGCTAAAACTCAGCAGTTCCAAACCTTATTTTCCCTTCAAATTCTCCCTCCTTCCAAACTTTGCTATTTCTATTGAGGGCACTACCATTCTCAGCAATATCCTTGACCCTTCACTCTTTCTCACCCCACACATCTAGTCAGTTGCCAGATTTTGCCATCTCTACCAATGCACCATCTCTCACATCCAACCCCTTTTCTCTATTCATATTTACCACCCTAGTTCAAGCTATTATCACCTCTTGCCCTGCCTATTGCCATGACCTTTTAATTAGGCTTCCTAAATCAAGTCTCTCCTTACTTCCATCCATCCTCCCCTAAGCTGCTAAAATAATGTTCCTGAAGCTCAGGTGTGTCTATGTCATTCACAATAAATTCCAGTGCTTTCCTTTTGCCTCTAGGAAAAAAATTTAAATTCCTCTGTTTTTTTAAAAAGCAATTCACAACTTAACCCCAGCCTAACTTTTGCATACTCCATGACCCAGACAAATGGTCTTCTTGTTCTCTTCACACACAACATTCCATCTTCTGTCTCTATGCCTCTCAACTGATCACCCCCTGTACCTGGAGGGCAACTCCTCCTAACCTCTTCTTCATAGGATCATTTATTTACTTTAAGATATAGTTCAGGGGGTGGCTAGGTGGTGCAGTGGGTAAAGCACTGGCCCTGGATTCAAGAGGACCTGAGTTCAAATCCGGCCTCAGACACTTGACACTTACTAGCTGTGTGACCCTGGGCAAGTCACTTAACCCCCATTGCCCCGCAAAAAAAACACACACACACACACACAAACAGGATCATTAGGATCAAGGGAAAGGAAACAAAATGGGGAAAGGGAAATTATACAACCTGAGAAAATACCACCGCCCAGGAATCAGCTGAGAATATGCAGCAGAACACCTGTCGCCTTCCAGCATCCCTCTAGAATGCCCAATTCTCCTCCTCCAATCCCAGAAAAACCCCACACAGCCCCAGCCAATGGGATGGCTGCTCTGACCGTCACATGACTGCCCTCACTAGGCTTCCAATCATTATAATTTTTCCAGGCCCATGTAGGCATCGGCGAGTGGTGATGACATGAGGTGCCAGCGCCATGGCAACGGCTACAACCAGTGGGTGGAGCACCATGCGGAGCCCTAGGCCAGTGCACACCAAGACATAAAAACCTCAAATAACAATTAATTCTTTACAATATAATATTGTACATGTTGCATCTATTATATATATGTAGTATGTACAATATATGTATATTATATATGTCAATATTATGTATACTATATATAATACACATACACACACCTATGTCTATTTGTGTATGTTTACACACACACACACACACACACACACACACACACATGTTGTTTCCCTGATAGAAGGTAGACGTATTGAGAGTAGGGATTTTTTCATTCTTTGTAAACCCAGTGTCTAGTACAATATAGTACAATGTTTAATTAAGGTCACTTCCAGCTACAATACTCTATGCTTCCGAGAAGAGAGCATTCTTTTCTTAGACTGCTGAATTGATTAATTAATGAAAGATTTTTATTATGCAATTACTGTATGTAGAACACTTTGCTAATCACTGAGAGTGCAACTACAAAAAGACAGTCTTTATGCTTCTCAACTGATCACCCCCTGTACCTGGAGGACAAATCCTCCTACCCTTTTCTTCATAGGATCATTTATCTACTTTAAGATATAGTTCAAACACCACCTTCACATAAAGGTTACATTCTAGTAAGAGAGACAACACATAAAATAGAGTTATAGGTGGGGAAGGGTGTTTTGGTTTGGAAAGTAACAGAGACCAGGGCAGCGAGGTGGCACAATGGATAAAGCACCAGCCCTGGATTCAGGAGGACCTGATTTCAAATCTGGCCTCGTACACTTGACACTCACTAGCTGTGTGACTCTGGGCTAGTCACTTAACCCTCATTGCCCAGAAAAAAAAAAAAAAAAGGAAAGTAACTAGGATCACCCCTCTTCAGGTAGGAATAGCACCTCTGGTGTGAGAACTTGCCAAGCCCTTTTCAGGGCTGCTCATCTACTTTGGTGTCCACCTGATTTGCCCAACTCTCACCTTTTGTTCCAATCAGAGAATTAGGGGGATATCTACTCCAAGCATGTGAAAACTTCCCCTGGTGGAATGGGAAGATGAGAAGAATTTTTTCCAACAACAATGAAGGGGACTAAAGTAGACATTGTAGAGAGCTTAGTTCTTGGTCAGACATCCATCACCAGGCATCTTGACTTTTGCTTTGCCACTGGATTTCAGTGCCTCTGAAAGAGAAAGTGAGACTGACAGCTTTGTGCAGCTCTGCCTCACTTCAATCCAATTTACTCACAAGGGAAGACATTAACATTGATGGCATTGGTCTTCTTTAAAAACAAAGGACAGGGGCAGCTAGGTGGCGCAGTGGATAGAGCACCGGCCCTGGATTCAGGAGTACCTGAGTTCAAATCCGACCTCAGACACTTAACACTTACTAGCTGTGTGACCCTGGGCAAGTCACTTAACTCCAATTGCCTCACTAAAAAAAAAGAAACAAAGGACAAACAGCAGGAATGCTAAGAAGAGCCATAGGCTAGTCCACTGAAAAGCCTTTTCCAAAAATAATGATAGTGTCGATTTCATATCCATTCTTAATATTTTATTTTTTCCAATTACATGTAAAAAACAATTGTTAACATTCTTTTTTATAGTTCCAAATTCCCTCCATCCCCTCCCCCCTCATTGAAAAAGCAAGAAACTTAATATAGGCTATACACGTGCAGTGGGGGGAGCAATGAGGCTTAAGTGACTTGCCCAGGGTCACACAGCTAGTAAATGTCAAGTGTCTGAGGCCAGATTTGAACTCAGGTCCTCCTGAATCCAGGACCAGTGCTTTATCCACTGTGCCACCTAGCTGCCCCCCATTACCATTCTTAAGGCAAGAGGTGTAAAGCCTTTGTCCTGGAGGGAGTAGTTTGGGGAGTAGACACAAAAAACAGCAGAACAAATGGGAAGGAAATGGCCAGGGTGGAAACTCAGATGGAATGTGAAGCATGGCCTGAGGTCTGGGCCTGGCTAGATAGAACGCACCACATGCACTCACACAAACACTCCAGGCCGGAGAGCAAAAGCCCAGGACAATGGTTTTACAAACAGAGTGTCTTCAGTCACTCCAGGTCACGGCCTTGGAAGATCTAGTTGTACAGAGGCAGCAGAAGCAGTCAGTGGCCAGTCAATGGCATCGGGGAGGGTGGACACTCAGATAGAATCTTTTACTTTAAGCACATCTCCTTCTGGAGATGATAAAGCTTGATTACACTTCAGGTCCCATGATAGAAGCTACAATGGTCCTTAGGGCTCCTTGGCAAATTTCCCAGCCATTTCAGGGAAATCCAACCTAAGACTCTGGATGCCAAGAAAAAAGTTTGCAGTCATCAGCATTTTGGTGACATTATAGTGATGTCAGAAGTTGAAAGGATATCAAAAGGACTTTTCTGAAGTGTTTCTGTAACTTCTCATGATGATAGGAACTGCTAGAGTCCTAAGCAAAGTTTCAGAAAAACCCCCTTCCTCTTGGTTAATTGTAAAATAAACACCATTCCCCCTTCAGGGCAGTTGAATATTTATAGCAGTGAAAAGTGAAAAAGGAGACTTCTGTTAGGCACCACCTTTCTAGCTCTGACTCTAATTTATTCTCCATTGCCTTTTTTATGTTTTCCCCATGAAAATCCAAGCTCCATAAGTAACCATTCTACAAGTGTGTGAGTACCTACAAGCAGAGAAGGTTTAACTAACATTGGTATGATACACACTATTTTATTTTATTTTAAATCATAAACATATTTTATTATTTTCCAGTTACATGTAAAGATGACTTTCAACATTTGCTCTCATAAGATTTTGAGTTCCACATTTTTCTCCCTCCCTCTCTCTCTTCCCTCCCCCTCCCCAAGAGAGAAAGCAATCTGATATAGGTTATAAATGTATAATCACATTAAACATATTTCTGCATTAGTCATGTTGTATATACACTATTCTAAAGAATGAGGGATTTTTAAGGGTTTTTTTAAAGGGTTACTGGGACCTTTAATAATACTCATAAATTTCTTTTAATAAATTTTAAAAACTATTAATTGATAAGTGGACACCTCTAAATTCCCTCTATCATGGCTTTTAGCTCTGGCTTTGGGGAGCCCCTTAACCTTTAAGTCCTCAAGCTTGGCAGGGACTACTTCAGCACAATCTACAATCTCAAAAGCACATTCAAATGACTTCTAATGATTCCCAAAACAAGTAATAGAAAAGATTGAGTTCAATTCAAAAAGCACTTACTTAGCACCTACTATATACAAAGAATTATGTATTTGTCTGAGACTATTCCCACACATTTAGTCTGGGAAAAATGCACCTCCAATAATTCTCCATCTACTAATCATTTCTCAACTTGTATAACAAGTCCCCCACCCCCAAAAAGGAGATTCTTAACACTTAACACTCTGAATGATCTTAGACAAGTCACTCTTATAGATCTCAGTTTCCTTGTTTATAAAATGAAGAAGTTGGAATAGATTATCTCTAAAACCATCTCCTGGCTTCCCTGACTTCCTTCAAGTCTCTGCTAAAAACAAAACAAAATAAAAAACCTACAACCTACCTTCTACAGGAAGCCTTTCCAGATCTCCCTTAATGTTAGTGCTTTCCCTCTGCTGAGTTTTCCCAACTCATCCTATATATAGCTTGTTTGTATATAGTTATCCATGTCTACTCCATTAGACCGTGAACTCTCAGAGATAAGGAAATTTGTATACTTTTTTTTTGGTATCCCTGACCCTTAGCACAGTGTCTGTAACATAGTAGGTGCTTAATGGATGGTTGTTAACTTGATTTATGGGCCCTCCCAGCTCTAACATTCTATGATCTATAGCCTATAAGAAGCCCTTTCCAATCCTCCTTAATCCTAGTTCCCTCCTTCTATTGACCATCTCCAATTTATCCTATCTTCATTTTGTTTGTACATAGTTGCTTGCATGTTGTCTTCCCAATTAGACTGTGAGGTCCTTAAAAGCAGGGACTATATTTTGCCATTCTGTGTATCCTCAGCTCTTAGCACAGTGCTTGGTACATAGTAAGCACTTAATAAATGCTTATTGTATGACTGATAACTCCATCCAGTGCTTCCCCTTAGGGAGTTTCCTCATCCCCAAATTGAAGGTATAAAACAAATTATTTTTCCATTACCTGTCTCCTACTGAAAAACAGTGAGAAAACTCACAGAACAGATCAGAGAGAGATTATTTTCATAAACAGTCTCCTATGGAAAAAAACAGTGGGCATCTCATGGTACAGATCAGAGAAGTTAGGAAAAAACACAGCACCAGTTTATTTGTCCTGAGAGCAAGCAGGCATGTACATGTGGAGACTCCTTCCAAAGAAGGAGCTCAAAGACTCCTTTTTTTATGAAGGTATATAAACTTTCTCTGAACACTGGTTACAGACCTTAGTTTAGGTCTCTTAATAGAGACCTAAAGCAGTAAATTAGTCAGATCCAGATTGATTAACTTTCAGTTTTCCTAGCTCATTAGTACAGGGTATTATCAGTCCTATTAGCATGATACAAATCAGCTTAACTTAAAAGCAAACACTGTAACAAGAGTATATGAAATACAAATCAGTTTGATAGTTCAAACTTGAAAATAAACAATTTGATAAAAAGTATGTGATTCAAAAGGGGTTGTCAAGGATAAAAGATACCCAGATGTTTTTACAAGGATGGCTCGAGCAGATGAAGGTGTTCCTTAGAATGCCATAAAATCTACCAATTACCCTGGAAAAAGAAGTCAGTAGAAAGGGATTCATCTTCTAGCTATAAACTTCCCAGACATTTAGAGAGACAAATGATATATAATACCCAAATAACTCTGGGGTTTGCCTGACACTCACTTGTATACTGTCTGGGTTCAGTTGGAGTTCCATTGGAGGGCATTTTCATCTTATTAAACCAAGGTTTCATAAAATTATTTTGCATAATAAGGCAGCTCCATCAAATCCAGGTGGTTTGTATATTCATCATAAAAAAGGTATACTCAGTAATAAAATCACTTATACTTCTCGTTTCTGTGATTCTATGACTGTATTTTCTTTCAGCAATCTTCACAGTAGATTTTTGGTTTTTGTCCACTGTCACTAGAAACTCAATAGAATGGACCAAGGGAGCCAGAGACATTGACACTTCCTGTTTCCTCATAAAATATCATGTCAATCCAGTGTATTCCCCATCACTGAAGAAAACTGGCTAGAGTTCCACATGCAGTGGTCATTAGTTATATGTCAACATGTCTGTTCTCTTTACAGGGAAAACTTGATGCCTTCTGTGTCCTGGTACGGAAAGGTTATGACCGGGTGTCAGTGATGCGCCCACAGCCCGGTGATACGGTAAGATTATATGACAATGCTCAATTTGCTGTGTATTTATGTGCCTGCATATAAACATACACACAAATTCTCTATATCTTTCTCAAGAAATAACCAGGCATACTCCAGCCATGTACCTTCATTTGTTTGTCAGTTTCCATTGTATTGAATCAACTAGCAAACAAAAAATTCCTGATTCCACAAGGACATTTTGCTTTCTTTTTCAAGTGATTCCAACAAAAATTGGGGGGGGGGGCCTGTCGGTGTTAAGTGTCCTAGGATTTCATATCATTATCACATGGATAAAGTAAATTAATCTCACATAAGGAGAGAGTTGCTCATTATACCATATAAATGTTAACAAGAAAGTTGCATAAATGCTGATGACATTATCCTGAGACCGTACCAAGTTTTCACTTTATAAACCTAAAAAATCTGAAACTTCCAGTCCAATTTTCTATATGAGTAATGTTAAGCTATAGTGTGCTTGAGACATCTCATTGGGAATTTATTTTCTCACTCTGCACTTTCAGTTGTCTGAGCTATAGCTAATAAAATTCATTGAAACATATAAGTAGCCTTTTCAAAGTTCAATGAATTCTTCCCTAAAATTGACATTTATTTGCATGCCAGGTATCTTAGCACCTGAAGACACATTGGGCAGAGTGAATGTTGCAGAAACATGTTTAACTATAAAGAAAATTTTCTGAATAATTAAAGATGTCCTAAAGTAGGACAGCTAGGTGGCATAGTGGATAAAGGTCTGGGCTTTGAGTCAGGAAATTGATTGTTATTTAATCATTTTAGTTGTGTCTGACTCTTTGTGACCCCATTTGAGGTTTTCTTGGCAAAGATACTGGAGTGGTTTACCATGTCCTTCTCCAACTCATTTTAGAGATGAGGAAATAAGGCAAACAGAGTTAAGTGACTTGTCCAGTCACACAACTTGTGTCTGAGACCAAATATGAACTTATGAAGATGAGTCTTCCTGATTCCAAGCTCAGTGCTCTATCCACTGTACCACCTATTTCCTAGCTGTGTGATCTTGGAGAAATCACTTAACCTCTGTTTGCCACTAGAGAAGGAAATGGCAAACCACTCTTTGTCAAGAAAACCCCATGGACCACAGAGTCAAAAAAGAATCAGACACAACTGAAACAACTGAACAACAAAGCAGAATAGGGAAGTTTAGAAGGTAGTGAGTTTGAAAGTCTTCAAATAGATGTTGAATGGCCCTATGTCAGACATGTTGTAGAGAATATATTTCTGCTCATGTACATATTGGACTAGATGTTCCTTTGGCAGTCCCTTATAACACCAATATTTTGTAATTATGAAACCCATCCTCATTCTGGCTTTGATCCTCATTGCTGCAAATAGCTACAAATGAGTGCTGAAGATCTTCCGTGATGCCACTCCTGGTTGAGACAGCATGGTTCAGTGGAAAGGATGCTGAACTTGAAATCCCAGGGCCAAAGTTCAAATCCTGGCACAGCCACTTACTATATGGTTTTGACTTTTGACAAGTCAACCTCTTTGAGCTTCAGTTTCTTAATCCATAAAATGAAGGGATTACACCAAATGACCTCTAAGATCCCTTCCAGCTCTGGATTCCATGAGTTTGTAGTGGCTGTGGATGAGATTTCTAATGCCCTCAGTTGATACTTTAAGAGTTTGGAGGGATAGCTCTGATGTTCATTAGCCACCAATGTCTCATCCTGCCAATTTGTGTTTATGATACACAATGCTTGTGTCTATTAGGCAAGAAGAATAAGACTGTTGCATATCATGAACTAGCAGTAACTTATATGATTTTAGAAAACAAAAAACAAAACCTTGTGGCTGAAACAAAGGAGGAATGTAGGATATAAAATAAGATACAAGTAAGATACAATTCTGAAATTCCATAATCCTATTTTTCATAGAAGGTAGGTATCAAACATGCTGGAGATGCAAAAATGTGAGAATTGTTTGACAATGAGAAAATAAAACAGATTAGTGATTTAAAGTAAAGCTATCTATCGAAATGTTTTGCATGACTGCACATGTATAACCTATATCAAATTGTTTGCCTTCTCAAGGAGGGGGGAGGAAAAGGAATGAAAAGAAGTTGGAATTCAAAATTTTTAATGAATATTAATTTTTATATGTAATTGGGAAAAATAAAATATAAAAAAAATAAAGTAAAGAATCCATTAGCAACAGAGTGGGAACTTATAGAATTCCTTTCACCAAACAAATACTACTCAGCAAACTCAGGTTCTCAAGAAAATAACACAGAAACCTCACTGCATTTGTAAAAGACCAAAGATGGAAAAAGTATGGACAGATATGGTTTAATTGTGTTTTTATTCAATTTTACCACAAGAAAGCACACTAGGGCCTACCAAAGCTTCTCTCTTTTTTTCTCTCTTTTCAGGGTGAAGTTTGGTATCCCCCACAGGAGGTTGGGGTGGTTTTATTTTATATAGTCTTTATTGTAAACTTATTAACTATCTCAACAAAAACAATTACATTTTAAAAATTGAATAATATCATATGTGATAGGCAGCAAAGTATACTTATGTAGTTCTAATATACTTCTAGCCCGTATTTCTTTTTTCTTTCACAACCTTAGCATGAGAGACTTTGAAAAATCCTTTTATCAAAATCTATCTTAATATACATATATTTATGCATATATTATTTCCTTAAATTTCTAGTCTAATTTTTTGGTGGTTTGTTGATTTGAACATACAATTCAATCTATGTGGTAAACCCCCTTGTAGAAAACCCATCCACTGATGCACATAGGTATCTCATCTAAAACTTCTTGCTTAAAATTTACCTAAGGAAATGAGGCAGTAAATGACTTGCCCATTGTCACACTATGTGTTAAAGGCAGGATTTAAACCCAGTTCTTCCTGATTGAAACGCTAGCCCTCTATCCATTATCCCACTTGCCTCCACAATCTGAAAAGGCAATAACCTTTGGGTCTGAATCTCAACTTGGCTATTTACTCTTTGTGACTCTGGGCGAGCCATTATTGGCAAGTCTGTATTACTTAGAGAGTCATATTAGCTTTAAGAATCCCTACTTCCCTTTCCAATTGCTCAAAAAATATTCTCTCACTCATATATTTATGATTTTGTCATCAAAGGGAAGTTCACTCATCTTTCATGTCTTTTCCAAGTCAAGTTTCTACCATAGCTAAACTTGCTAAAAGGAGAAAAAGTATGTTAACTCTAATCAAAATAATAGAATCACATCTTATTTGCTTTTTCCTTTTCAATTCTCTATTCCATTTGTGTCCTTATCAGATTTTGTTGCTTTTTTTATTTAAAAAACCCACTTCTTTGTAGTAAGTTGAGTTGTTATTGAGTTGTTTCAGTCATATTAGACTCTTTGTGTCTCCATCTGGGGTTTTCTTGGCAAAGATACTGGAGTAGTTTGCCATTTTATTCTCCAGCTCATTTTACAGATGAGGAAACTGAGGCAAATCTGATTAAGTGACTTGCTCAGGGTCACACAGCTAGTAAGTATCTGAAGTTGGATTGAAACTCAGGTCTTCCTGCCTCTAGGCCAGACACTCTATCCACTGCACTACCTAGTTGCCTATGTATGAAGTGAATACCAAGTCACTTCTGGTAGGAAGAAAGCAACAGAAAAGCTGATGAGGAAGTGCCTCATGTAGGGGATAAATTTGAACTTGTTTTTAAAGGAAGCTAATGCTTCTGTAAGGCAGAAATGAGAAAGTGGTGCCTTGCGGGCATGTAAGATCATCTGTAGAAAGATGGAATCCCTTGTATGGGAAACAATAAGTAGGTGACTTTGGCTGAAACATTATAAGAGGAGTAATGGGTAATAAACATGGAAAGCTGAAGCTGGATCCAAATTGCAAAGAGCTTCCAATGATAAACAGGAGCATTTTACTTTTGCTCTTAATGAAAATAGAAGCCAATGGAGCTACTCCAACAAGAAAGTGGAATGGTCAAGTTGGGCGGTAGGAACATCACTTTGGCAGGCATAGCTAGGAGACATTAGAAAGGGGAGAGACCTGAGGTATGGAGTCCAATACAAAGCCTTTTGCAATAGTCCAGGCAAGAAATAATAAGGGCCAGACCTAGCAACATGGTTGTGTAAGTGGAGAGAAGAGAACAGAAGATGTTGCAGAGGTAGAATAGATAAGACTTAAAATTAATTTACATTTGGAGAGTGATGAAGAGTGAAAAGGTTAGAATAACTGAAATTTTTGAGCCTGGGTGACTAGAAGAATGGTGATATCCTCAGTGGCAATAATGAAGTTAGAAAGAGGAATGGATTTGGGCGGAAAGACATTGATTTTTGTTTTGGATATGTTGAGTTTGAAATACTTGTGGAACATGCAGTTGGAAATGACCAAAAGGTAGTTGGTGATGTGAGATTGGAGTCCAGGAGAGATTGCACTGGATATATGGATCCTTATCTTTTACATAGAGATTATTGAATCAATGAGAACTGGTGAAATCACCAAGGAAGGGAAGATATAAGGAGGCAAAAGGAGACTGAGGAGAGAGCCTTGGCATACACTCAAATAGATGGTGTAACAGGAATGGTCATCCAGCAAAAGAAATCTGGGAGCAGTTTTTAAAAAGTAGAAATAGAACCAAAAGAAAGCAGTGTCACAAAAACCCAGAGATGATAATGTGTAAGAGGAGAGGGTGGTCAACAGTTCAAAATGCTGCAGAGAGGTCAAGGAAAAGAATTGAGAAAAGGTCATTGTATTTAGCAACTGAAAGATTACTGAGATTACTGGAGAGAATTTTCATTTGAGTGATGAAATGAAAAGCCATAATCCAAGAAGGTGAAAAGTAAATGAGAGGACAGGAAGTTAAAGTAATGAGTGTATATGTGGAGATGAGATATAGGACAAAAACTTGAGGGTTTGTGGAGTCAAGTGAAAAAGTTCTTCTGCTTGTTTTGTTTTGTTTTTGTTTTTAAAGGAGGCCTTTTCATGTTTGTAGGCATCAGGGAAAGAACAAGAATATTAATTGACACCGAAGATTGAGAGAGACAAAAAAGAAAGGCCAGATCAGGGATGATAACTTGGGGAAGCACTAACAGGTGGAGGGACTTGTGATCCTGGTAAGTCTGAAGAGTAGTTTTAGGGAAAGTGAGACATAGGAGATAGAATGATAGACGCCTATGGCCAGATAGAGAAATTTACTATTTCTTGACCATAGAAGTAACTCCTATGGCTAAAGTGAGGTCAAGGTGGTATTTCAGTTCTCTCCCAGTCTTAAATTCTGTAATCTCAACATGCATATGATATACGGTTAAAACTTACCTTCTGCCTTATCACAAGAGAAGGCAGCCTAAGGAACATGGGCCACATCATCTGCAAACATTTCAGTTCAAAAAGCATTTATGAAATGTCTGTTTCATAATATGTACAAAGCAGAGACAAGGTGGCCTAGAGTATAGAGGACTGGCATCCAGAGTGAGGATGACTTAGGTTCAAATCTCACCTCTGACATAAAAGCTATGCTACCCATAGCTGTGTCAGTGAGCACAGATTGTGCCAATCAATGTGCACATCAATTTAACATCTCAGTACCCTCAGGCAACTTTGTATGTCTACAGAACACCTGCCCTAGTGGAGGGAATTTTCTCACAGGGAGTTCACTTTGCCGGTTACAACACAGGTCAAATTTTTTTTTTAATGTTTAAGGAAAAGTGCTACATAGACACAATTATAATGGGGGAAATGGTAGTTTTTGACAGTTTACATTAAAGTAGGGCAGAGAGAGACACTGAACAAGTACATGGGTATTATTGATACAGGTGAGTAGTGATGGAAACAAATGGGAAATCAGTAGAATGTTCTAGAAATATTTCTGGAGAGGAAGAACACTTTCCAATGGAGTATAGCGGATGGATCAGGTGAAGATGTCCATAGGAGATGGCATTGCAGTTGATCCTCCTATTTTTTCCCTACCATATTCCCCACCACTACCATCACTTTTTTTTCTTTCATTTTCTTTTTAGCAAAACCTCATGCTAAGCTTTGCTTCAGTAAACTTACATTGGCTCTATAGTGAGGACTGTGAGACTCCCCCTCAGCACTGATTTATGATGCCATACCACATTTTCCATAAATCTCAGCATGTGCCCTGAACAAATGAGAGTCACACGTTCAGGAGTTTTCCTTTTTAAAAAAAGGCAAAACAAAACCAAAACATCACTTAATTACATTATAAATTATGTTCTGAGTGACTTTTAGTACATGCTGACCTCACAGAAACTCTTTCTTTTTGACAAAACCTATCTGGGCCAGGCTTCTCAATTAATTAACTCATTCTCCCTGAAGATGAAGGGGAAAGGCGCAGCTCTCCACTATAGAAACCAGTGCTGAGTGTATTAAAACAGCCTCTGTGAAGTTACTAGAAAGGTTGTATCTGTCCTTCCACGGATTGATTGTAGGAAGGCAACAGCCCATCACTAGTATTCCCACTCTGGTTGGCACCTATTACCTCAGAGAAATACAGTTATGAGGTCAGAAGCAAGATTGATGGGACAGCCAGAATAGAAAAGTCCAACCCTTTGGTTCGTCTCCATCTTTCATCTCTCTCTACCTGGGATGAATCCAGAATCCTTTGTTCCCTTGGACAAAGACAGGAAGTCTCAGATCCAAAATGAAAGAGAAAGTGTGGGGAGGAGCTGCTTTTAAAAGGTAAATTAGCAGTGCCCTTTAGTGTGAAGTAAAAATATTTACAAGGCATCATATTTCCTATTTTAACCATGTCAATGTGATATCCCAGTATGAGGAGGTGCTCAAGAGTAGCTTTTAGACAGCAGGCTTAGAATGAGCTATGTATGCCTCAAATGGACTTATTTCTATCTCAGTAACTAACCAGCATGCCATGCTCAGGCTTGAGTTAATGTTTGATTTTTGCTTGTCTTCTCCTGGATGCTTCCATTTGAGTCACCTAACTTACATAATATAATGGAAAAAATACTGGACTCTGGGAGTTAGAAGAACTGACTTCTAGTCCAGCTGGTAGGTGTGACTAATTTCCTTTGTAAGCTTGACCACCTTCCTTACACTCCCTGGGCCTTGGCTTTTTCAAATGTAAAATGGGAGAGTTACATTAGATGAACCCTAAGGTTGCTTCCATCTCTAAGGTTTTGTGATTCTTCAAGGCCCTGTTTCTCATCCATAACTGTGTAATTTGTCAGCCAACACTCCAAACCTCTTTTTAATAGCATAGCTCAAGCCCTCTATGTTCCCATTCTTATTCCTCACTCTCAGGAAAGAATGTGATAAACAAAATGATAATGAGGTTTAAAAGACTGATGAAACCTAAAATGTGAACTTGGATGAGGATACATTCTGACAGTTACCAAAGCCTTCAGTTACAGGACAATGGCTATGAATGGTGGAGTTTCTGACAACTGTAAGCTGCTAACCAACACATTTGGGGAAGGCAGAGGAGTCCTTCCCAGTGCCCCTAAGGTCATGGCATGCAGGCAGCCAGGTCCTGACACTGTAAACAAAGTCTAAAATTAACCGCAGAGTTGTCTTGATCAAAAACAAAACAAAAAACCCAGCATCCAGTATCAATGCTACTGGCATTTCAGCTTCTCCCAGTACAATGCTGGCCAACCTACCAGGCCTCTCATCAGGTAAGTAGTTCATGTTGTCAATATGTGAACTACTTGGTGTGTGTCCACCATATGTTACAGTTTTTTACAGAAGTGGGCAGAAAGTTCTTTTTATCCCAAAGGAATTAGGCTTGCTAGAATAAATTAATCCTCTCCTTTGAAATGATTAAGAATTAGAAATTAATTTCAAAACTCCATCTGTGATACACTAATTTCTAACGATCAGCAATGATGGAAGGCATGATGAATCCAAAATTCTCCTTTAAACCACATTTTAACTTCCTTATCTGCTATACCATTTGTCACGGCTACTAACTATTAACACAATGGTCTAATTAAAATTCTTTTTCCTTTGGGTTCCCCTCCCATCCTCTCTCAGTTTAAGTGCTAATGAGGAATAGAACCAAAAACTATCAATCACCAGAAGGAAGAAGTGGTACAAAATATCTGAGCAATCCATAAACTGTATAATGAAATGTGAGATGAGAAATAATCAACCTTGGGTATCATTAAGGAGAATATTTGTCAGCATCAAAGCCACAATCAGCTATTAATCATACACATCACCCTTTGGATCCAGATAAACTAGCTGTCACACCCCTAATATTTCACACAAATAAAATTCCTCCTCTTTAGGAAGAAGTATCTTTTGCAGGAAGTCATTTGTCTATGTATCTCATGTTGGAAATATGAAAATTGTTCACTTTAAGTGAGAGAATAAAATAGAAAGAGCACTCAAACACCCCGATGTCAAGGTCCTCTTCAAGAATGAAGGACAAACAGTAACAACAACAATTAGCATGCAGAGGACCTGGGTTCAATGTCAGGTTCTACTTGAGTAAGTTACTAGTTATACAACCTTGAGAAAAACACTTATTCTATTTGGGCACCAATGTCATTATCTTTAAAAGAAAAAGCCTGGATTAAGTGATCCCTAAGGTCTCTTCCATTTCTTATTTTCCATGAACCTGTGAGATTGTTACATGCACCATGTCTCATTCACTGAATCAGAACTGAGGGTTAGCATTAGCATTCAGATTTAGGAAGAGAGCTAGAAATAGTGCCATTTCAGACAACAGTCAGCTAGCTGCTAAAGGAGCATTATTTTTTTTTTTTTGGTGGGACAATGAGGGTTAAGTGACTTGCCCAGGGTCACACAACTAGTAAGTGTCAAGTGTCTGAGGTCAGATTTGAACTCAGGTCCTCCTGCATCCAGGGCCAGTGCTTTATCTACTGCGCCATCTAGCTGCCCCCTAAAGGAGCATAATTTTAAGGCAGTTAAGTGATACAGTGGATAGATCACTGGGCCTGGGATCAGGAAGATCTGAGTTCAGATTTAGCCTTAGACACTAACTATGTGACCCTGGGTAAATCACTGAACTTCTGTCTTCCATCAGTAAAATCAGGATAATAACCACCTAATTCCCAGGGTTGATGTAAGGGTGAAGTAATATGTGTTCAGTGTCTGCCATAGAGTAGATGCTTAATAAATCTTTGTCCCCTTCCTTCTCATCACACCCCCCCCCGCCCCCAGTTAGAGTCTAGGTATCATGTTGGAATTGTTTATCAAGTGAGAGTTACTAGGTGTATCAGGCTATCTTAAGGCCAAGAGAATGGTAATATAATACCTCTGCTGATGTCTGTGTTTAACAAAAACAGTAACAGTAATCACCCATCACCCCATTTTACTCAAAATCATAATCCTTCGTCTTGTAGATGAGATGATGTGGAGCTAAAAGAGACCATAGAGATCATCTAGGCAAATTTTATTTCACAGAGGTGTTACCTGAAGTCAGGAGAGGGGAAGTTACTTGACTAAGGTAACATAGATGGCAGCAGACAGGCCAGGATTCAAACCCAGCTCCTTTGACTCCAAATCAAGTGCTTTTTTCTGCTAAACCACATTATGGTCTAGGAAGATTCTAATGTTAGAGGGAGTTCCTTTTGTTTTTCTTTAAACGGCTCTTTGTGGGTCTGGAATGAGGAGGCCAGTACATTCCATTACTATCTACAAGAAGTAAATATTCAAGCAAACACTGAGCTTGTTTTGAAAGACCAAGCCTTTCTGCAAGCAAGAGACTGTCAGGGAAATAACATACTTGCAAATAAAAATTTTGAAATACGTTTGAGGAAGTAGATGCAGAGGTTGTGAAATTCTCTTCACAAGAATACACCCAGTCAGAGACCATGCTGAGGGACAGATGTTTCAAATAGAGAGAAAGAAGCTAGGTCACGTGATGTTTCCATGTTAACCTTATCCTTCAGAGAACCTAGATATGTATTTTTTTTGTCCCATTGAGAGAAGTCTGCTTTTCATCCACTGCACAAATTGTCTTTCAAGTGGGGTTGAGCCCAGAGCAATCATGTCTCCAAGCACAGCTGATACCTGAATGACATATGGAGAATAGCTTCTAGGTGGCGCCATACTGCACAGTGCACAGATCAAATGTAGTCTCAGACACTTAACTGTGTGACCTTGGGGAGTTTACTTAATCTCTGCCTGACTCGGTTTCCTCAACTGTTAAATGATGGTGACAGTAATTGTGAAGATCAAAGGTTTCTCATTTGATATTTGTAACAAGGCACCTGGCACATTTGTTGTTGGGTTGTGTCTGACTGTTTGTGACCTCTTATGGAGTTTTCTTGACAAAGGTACTGGAGTGGTTTGTCATTTTCTTCTTCACCGGATTAAGGCAAAAGGAAGTTAAGTGACTTGCCCAAGGTCACACAGCTAGCAGGTTTCTGAGGCCAGATTTGAAATCAGGTCTTCCTGACTCCAGGCCCAGTGCTCTATGCACTGAGCCATCTAGCTGCCTCTTCCTGGCAGAAAGTAGGTGCCATATAAATGCTAGCTATTATTATTAGAATACCTTGTATGAGGGGCAGCTAGGTGGCGCAGTGGATAAAGCACTGGCCCTGGATTCAGGAGGATCTGAGTTCAAATCCGGCCTCAGACACTTGACACTTACTAGCTGTGTGACTCTGGGCAAGTCACTTAACCCTCATTGCCCTGCCAAACAAACAAACAAGAAACAGGCTCCTTCAGACTTCATGAGGAAAACTGATGGGACTGAAGGGTATGATAATAGCTCCCAGTTTTATGCTTTTTAAGGTGTGCAAAATGTTTTGGTGCAATTATCATCACCCTTTACAAATAAAGATGGTACAATTAAAGAAAAGTTAAGTGACTTGTCCAAGGTCTCACAACAGGAACCAGAAGTCAAATACAAGGTATCTCTAAAGTCTTAATGCCTTTTAAAGCTTTAATAACATAAAAGTGTATGACGTCTTTTGGAGCACCCTATACTTCTGACTCCAAGTCCAAGAGCATTCTGTCCATTGTATCATGTTGTTCTCCATCACCATCTCTCTCTCTCTCTCTCTCTCTCTCTCTCTCTCTCTCTCTCTCTCTCTCTCTCTCTCTCTTTCCTCTGCTCTTCTCTTCCCTCCCCTCCTTACCCTTCTCTCCCTTCTTCTTCTCCCCCCTCTCTTTTTTCATATTGTCACTCTATTCCTTGCTCTCCTATTCTTTTCCCTTCCCCTTTTATATCTCCTTTGTTTCCTTTATCTCCTATCTTCAGCCTCCTGTGGTATCTCCATCACTAAGCCCTATTGAGAATACTCCAGGTTACAATGACTGTTGACCCTTCGTTCAGAACCACGGTTTATTTAGCAAAATATGATTTCTTTTGGCACTTTATCTTCTCTAGATAGTTGAATCCTCACTGGGATTCATTCAGTCTTCACTCTTAGAAATTATTCTCTTCATTATCTCACTGGAGAGGGATGTTAGCACATGAACGTCTTGGCTCACACTGCTGAGCCAAGAAAATACCAGGGCACTAGAACCAAATCACTGGAAAAATCTATAAAAATTAACTTCTTTCAGGAAAGCTATGGTCAAAGTAGATGCTTCAGGGCAGTCCATCCTTGAATTATTCAGTACAACATCCTACCCTGCAGCAGGAGGCTGAGCTAAATAAATAAATGTAATGCAATTGAAGTGAATAAATGTTGTTGAAGAGAATTAGAACATTCCTCACGCTCTGTTCTTTATCCATTGCATTCCCTTCTTTGTCACCTTGCCTTCCCCTGTAGGTTCCTCCTCAGGGTCCCCACTCTCCCTCTCTATCCCAATGCTACTCACCCACTCCACCCCCAAAAAATATTTTCCTTGCTTCCCTGAGCATTCTAGAGAATGAGCTGTTTCTGGGCACTTTATTTTCAGAAAGACATTGACAAGATGTGAAGCATCCAGAAAAGGCAGTTCTCAAAACTATGCCTCTAGGGAAGTACACTATGTGAAAGAATCAATATCCAAAAAGTTCTTTACATGATTGGGCAACGAGCTAAATCTAATAAAATAAAATCTGAAAGAGAAATACAGAAGAAGTCTCCACCTGGGTTCAAAAAATTAGCTTCACAAGTATAACATGGAGAGGAATAACTAAAAATCAAAAACAAGGGGCAGCTAGGTGGTACAGTGGACAGAGCACCAGCCCTGGATTCAGGAGGACCTGAGTTCAAATGCGGCCTCAGACACTTAACAATTACTAGCTGTGTGACCCTAGGCAAGTCACTTAACCCCAATTGCCTCACCAAAAAAAAAAATCAAAAACAAAAAATAGTTCATGTGAGAAAGATTTGGGGACAGTTAAAAAAGCTAATGAAATTGGGCCAGCTAGGTGGCGCAGTGGATAAAGCATCGGCCCTGGATTCAGGAAATCCTGAGTTCAAATCCAGCCTCAGACATTTGACACTTACTAGCTGTGTGACCCTGGGCAAATCACTTAACCCTCATTGCCACACACACACACACACACACACACACACACAAGCTAATGAAATCTTAGGCTGGGTTAAGAGAAGCCTAGCATCCAGAAAAAGGACCTCATCAGATCCTTTCTAGAGTGCTGTTCAGTTCTGAGTAATATGTTTTAGGAATGACATTAACAAGTTGGATCCCATGCAATAAGAGGCAATCAAAATAGGGAAGGAACTAAAATGTCTTAAAATCACTGGAAGAAACTATGAAAAAGAGGTTTAGAAGGAACATAGTTCCTATATTTGGGACAGCTAGGTGGAACAGTGAATAGCATTTAGGGCCTGAGTTCAAATCCAGCCTCAGATACTTATTAGCTGTGTGATCCTCAACAAGTCATTTAACTCTGTCTCAGTTTCATCTGTAAAATGAGCTGGAGAAGGAAAGGAAAAAACATTCCAGTATTTTTTTAAATGAAAGTATTTTATTATTTTCCAGTTACATGTAGAGATAGCTTTCAGCATTTGTTTACATAAGATTTCCAATTTCAAATTTTTCTCCCTCCCTCCTCCCCTCCCCCAGACAGCAGGCAATCCAATATAGGTTTTATATATATATATATATATATATATATACACACATATATACATATATATGCACATATACATATACATAACAACATTAAACATATTAAACAGTCATGCTATTAGAGAAGAATCAGAGCAATAAGGAAAAACCTCAAAGTAGAAAAACAACAGCACCAAAAACAAAAGAAACAGTATGGTTCAAACAGCATCCATATTCCATAGTTCTTTTTTTTTTCTGGATTTGGAGAGCCTTTTCCATCATGAGTCCCGGGGAACTCTCTTCTACCATTGTATTGGTGAGAAGAATCCAGTCCATCACAGTTGATCAACACACAATGTTGATGATACTCTGTATAATGTTCTTCTGATTCTGCTCATCTCACTCATCATCAGTTCATGCAAGTCCTTCCAGGTTTCTCTGAACTTCTCTTGCTCATCATTTCTTGCAGCAAAATAGAAATCCATTACATTCATATACCACAACTTGTTCAGCCATTCCCCAACCGATGGACAACCCCTCAATTTCCAATTCCTTGCCACCACAAAAAGAGCAGCTATAAATATTTTTGAATATGTGGGTCCTTTTCCCTTTTCTATGATCTCATCAAAACTATCTGGTACTGGCTAAGAAATAGAGTGAAAGATCAATGGAATAGGCTAGGCACAGGAGACACAGTAGTAAATGACATTAGTAATGTGGTGTTTGATAAACCCAAAGACTCTAGCTTCTGGGATAGGAACTCAGTATTTGACAAAAACTGCTGGGAAAACTGGAAGATAGTATGGCAGAAATTAGGCATAGACCAACATCTTACACCTTATACTAAAATCAGGTCAAAATGGATACATGATTTAGACATAAGAGGTGATACCGTAGGTAAATTAGGAAAGGAAGGAATAGTTTACCTCTCAGATCTTTGGAAAGGAGAACAGTTTATGACCAAACAAGAGATAGAAAATATTATGAAATGCAAAATGGATGATTTTTATTACATTAAATTAAAAAGGTTTTGTACAAACAGAAGTAATGCATCCAAAATTAGAAGGGATGCAGAAAACTGGGAAACAATTTTTATGGCCAGTACTTCTCATTCCAGTATTTTTTAAAAGAAAACCCCATGGGGCAGCTAGGTGGCACAGTGGATAAAGCACCAGCCCTGGATTCAGGAGTACCTGAGTTCAAATCTGACCTCAGACACATCACATTCACTAGCTGTGTGACCCTGGGCAAGTCACTTAACCCTCATTGCCCCACCAAAAAAAAAAGAAAGAAAGAAAACCCCAAATGGGGTGACAAAAAGTCAGACACAAGTGAAATGACAGAACAAAAAACAAGAACAACAACCTTTTCCTAGAGTCATACATTTGTTATCATAGGGAAGAGGGTTTAGACTTCTTCCTCCAGATAACAGAAACAGGAGCAAAGGTTAAAGTAGTAGGTTTAAGTTTGATTTAAGAAAAACTGCCCAAAATGGTTAAACCTGCCCTTTAATGGAATGAGCTTTCATGGTATATCAAAGGAAAGTGGATTTAGATCTGGAAAGGACTTTAAGAATCATCTAAATACATCCCTCTCTTTTTTTAGATGAAGAAAATGAGACCCTCAAAACGTAAATTAGACAGTAACTATTTAGGGGTCTCAAGGTGACACATTGGATAGATTCCCAGACTTGGAATCAGGAAGACCTGAGTTCAAATCTGGACTCAGATACCTATTAGCTGTGTGGCCCTGGGCAAGTCACTTAACCTATGTCTGCTTCAGTTTCCTCACTTGTAAAATGGGGATAATAACGGCACCTACCTCTGAGGGTTTTTGTAAGTATCAAATGAAATAATATTATTGTGAGGATATAATGAGATAGGATTTATAAAAAGCTTAGCACAGTACCTGGCACATAATAATATGATTGTTTCAAAAAATATAATTCATTTTTGTCTTTGTAGCCCAGCTTCCAGCATAGCGCGTCACACAAAGCAAATACTTAGTAAGTGTTTATTGATTTGAAACACGTCCAGGGCCACATAGATCGTAAGTTTCAGAGCCAGAATTTTAACCCAGGTCCTTTGTTTCCAAATGCAACATTCCTTCCCATTCTTTCCATTTTAGTGCCCTGCGTCTTTTGGAATAGACTACTTTGGGAGATTCTGAATTTCCCATCTTTGGGTGAAGACTGGATAACCAGCTTCTGGAAATGCTTGAGAGGGGATGACTGTTCAGGTAGGGGTTGGAGTAGATGAATTCTGAGAGCCTCTCCAACTCTGAACTTTTTAAAGTTGATATCTTTTCTACACAGCTACAGCCACAGAAGATCAGATCCCCATCACAAGTTGAAAAAGTGAATTGGGGAAAATTAAATGCTGTGTCATGAACCCAAAGAATCTTGATTAAAAAAAAAATTAAAGAACCCATTCCAAAGAATGACATCATCAGCCAATTCCTTTGAGAGCAATTTTTCCCTGAAATAACAGTATCATTCCAAATGGAGCTATCATTGAGGGAGGTAGGGACTTGGCTCAGAAGGGAGAATTTCATTCAAGTGCTTAATGTTTTAGGGGGTTCTCAGTCCACAGTTAATGTACAATTTTGCTTCTTTTACCTCTTTAAAACTTAGTTCCCTTGCCCTTACAATGATTTTAAGTCTTCAGGAAAATGAAAGGTGTTTCAATCTAACAAAATAGCTGCGAACTTCTATTCAAACACTTTCGTTTTATCAATGGGGGAGGTGAAGTCCAGACAATAATTAAAGAAAAAAAATAGATAGCATTTATATAACACTTCAAGGTTTTCAAAGCATTTCACTAATGCAGACAGAGGTTAAATGGTTTGCCCAGGATGACACAGCTAATGTTAGAGGCTAGATTTGAACTCAGGTCTTCCTAACTCTAGATGCAATGTTCTATTTGATGGACCACCTAGGTTGTCACACAGCCAGTGAATGACTAAGCCAGACCTAGTTCTAGACTGTGTCTTCAAAGCCTGGCTCTAGTGTTGTATTTTCTCATATATATGTACATACATACCTATACATATATATAGACATACATACACATATATGTGTGTATACATACATGTTATATATGAAAACACAATGTATACACATACATGTACACATGTGTACATGTGTGTATGTATATGTATGTGTGTATATATTATTTTTTCTGCTGTTTACTGAAAGTATCAGGTTGTTAAATGATCAGCTAGTCAATTAACCAGTTAATTCTCTTTCTACTAAAGAATAACTTCTCACTCCCCTCATTTCAGTCTCTCCCAAGCTACCCCCCAGGTTCAATAAAGGTCTGTAGACATTGTTTGGAATATTTTTAAACCCTCCAAAATTACAATATTCTTCTCATCACTGTTTCTTGTATCTAGAATCTTCCCTCTTTGTTCAGGATTTCCATTCACAAGATTCAATAATTTCTTCTTAATGACCATGTGATTTTTGAAATAGTCAGGTGGCATATCAATTCAAACTATAAGAAAAGGCATTTAAACGGCAAGCTGCCAGACAGCTTACAGCTTGAATAGACTCCCCAGACCTCTCTTCCCAGCCAGAAAAAGAAGTAGATGAATGAAAGAAAGGTTTGGACAAGCTGGAGAACTCATGGAAATGTCACCGGCAAGCTGTCTAAGAATGGAAGAAGAAGTATGCCTTCCGCTCTTGCTTGGTCGGTCCTAAATCCCATTCTATTCTGCTTGGCCTCTCTCTCACTTTCCCCCCACGTGCTCTAGGCTCACAGTTTCCCCGGTCTCCTTACAGGGCCCCGAAGCCCTCCAAGAAAGATCTCCAGTCTTGCCACTGCAAGTAGTTAGAAGCTCCCTCCCTCCAATCTGGCCATTTTGGAAAGTAAACACAAAATGGAGTTGAGAATGGTTCTCACTCTGGCCAAATTCCTTGAAACAACCAAGGGGCAAGACCAAATGTCCTACACCTGATAGTCTGAAAAGTCCAGCCTTCCTCCCTCTCTTACACAGTCCCATACCCATGTCTGGGGTTTGGGGTCGATTGGCAAATCCTGATACTGTATCAACCCACTAACTGGTTCTTCCTTCCTTGCCTCAATACTCCATGCAGGGGGTTGTCTTCAAACATCGCCACAGCTGAAAAAATCACCACTCTGTAGCCAAACTATTGATGAGACTCTCTAAACTTAACTATACTGATGTGTGGATAACAGACACGGACTCTAGCACTATACCTAGCTTGAAGGGAGGTGTTGGAGCTTATGTTCTGTCAGCAGAGCCTTCAAGTACCCAGAGTCACTTTCTGTCTAGCCACATCCCCTCTGCTTTGTATTTATGAAACTACTTTCTGAACACAAGTGTAATAAAGACTTTAGGGGGCAACTAGGTGATGCAGTGGATGGAGCACTGACCCTGGAGTAAGGAGGGTATGAATTCAAATCCAGCCTCATACATTTGACACTTACTAGCTTCATGACCCTGGGCCAGTCACTTAAATCCAATTTCCTCTTAACATCTGGGGCTATCTACAGTTGTCCTGATGTGTATCTTGCCACTGCTCCCAGATGGCTCTGGAGGAGAGAGCAAGGCTGGTGACTTTACATAGCCTTCCCTCACTTAAATCCAATTCACTGAAAGTCATGACATCACTTCCGGATATCATGGTCCTCTTTAAGGATGATGAACAAACAACAATAAAGACTTTACATTTATCCCTATTAAAGATTACCTCTCTGGATTCCCTCCAAAACTCATCACTGTGTCATCTGTAAATGTGAGAAACATGCCATCAATGTCTTTGTTCGTGATATTGGTAAAAAGTGTTAAGTGGCTTAGGGCCAAGCACAGACCCTTGACCCCTTGGGACCAAGCACAAATTTCATTGGGAATTCCTTCCAAGTTGACATTAGTGACTACTCTTTGGATTCAGTCATTTGATTATTTGTGCTATCTATCTCATATCTCTTTCTCTGTAACAAGAATGTTATTTCTAGGAGTTTGATACATCAGATTAATAACTACAAGTTATTATAGAATAAAGAACAAATACCCTAAGTCATATCATATACAAATTTAGTTGTAAACTTACGATTAGGCCCCAGAGTTACTTGACTTCTCATCTGGTAACTCTTCCATGATACCACATTTTATCCTCCTAGAAATCTAGTTGTCCCCAGAGAGCAGGACATGGAACAATAGGTGGGGGTTACAGAGAGCCAAATTTCATTTTAATGTGAGGAAAAATTTCCTCACTGTTAGAGATGTACAAAAGAAGAATGGGTTGCTCCATGAGGTAGTGAGTTTCTCATCATAGGAGGGATTTACATGGAGGCTGGATGACCATTTGTCATGGATGTTATAGAAAGGATCCTTTTTTAGATAGGCTTTTGAGTGGATGAACTTTGAGGTCCCTTACAATTCTGAAATTCTGTGAATGTATCATCTATCTTTCTCATTCCTTCTAGCAGGACTTGGTATTTATTTCCTATCATTTAATGGACCACCTCCTCGCTCTAACAACTGCCTCCTCTTGTCCACATATATGGTCACTCCCAACCTCACTATCTACCTCTCTATCCAGCATTCATCATGTTAGCCCATGGACATACAGCATCTTATTTCAGCCCATCCAAAAGTGGCTTCCCTAAAATACCTTAAAAGGAATATGAGGGGCAGCTAGGTGGCGCAGTGGATAAAGCACTGGCCCTGGATTCAGGAGGACCTGAGTTCAAATCTGGCCTCAGACACTTGTCACTTACTAGCTGTGTGACCGTGGGCAAGTCACTTAACCCCCATTGCCCCGCAAAAAAACAAACAAAAAAACAACAACCAAAAAAAAAGGAATATGAAACCCCCAGAAGTCTTCCCTGTTCTTTGTCTTGTTCATTAATTTCTCATACTGCCTAAAGCAAGACAACCACCTCCATTATCTTCAACTGAGATCATCCCTATGGTCTTTCTGTCATTTGCTATAAAATCTGTCTGCCTAACACTAGAAGATTATTTTTTCTGCTAATATATTCAATGAACTTCCTGCCCAATTGTTCCATATCCCAATAATTAGAAATGCTTCCTCATTCTGGGAGCTTTTAACTTAGTTCTTTAGCAATATGCAGCTTTACAACTTAGTTATTAATGGAGAGTTCATTCCACATGTCAAAGAAAGTTTTCATTAGTATAACTTATTCTTTTTTTTTCTTTTCTTTTTTTTTTTTTTTTGATGAGGCAATTGGGGTTAAGTGACTTGCCCATGGTCACACAGCTATTTCAGTGTTAAGTGTCTGAGGCCGGATTTGAACTTGGGTCCTCCTGAATCTAGGGCCGGTGCTCTATCCACTTCACCACCTAGCTGCCCCAGTATAACTTATTCTTGATGAAGTCAAGCTGGCCAGTTGTAGTACTAGTAGTAGTAGCAGTGGTAGTGGTTGTGGTGGTGGTGGAAGTGGTGGTGGTAGTGGTGATAGTAGTAGTAGTATATGGAGTATTCAGGAAGGACTGGCACTTCTAGTGTGATGACTTACCAAGCCCTTTTCAGGACTGCTTATCTACCTTTTGGGCTACCTGATTCATTCTGTGTCTCCAAGAAACTGTAGCGTGCACAGCAGCCACACCTCAGTACATCATCTCAACAGATGGGCTAAACCAGGTTTAGGATAACCAAAAGGAATCAAACTTGTCAGTGAGTTAGGGGGATGTCTACCCCAAGCATATGAAGACTTCCCCAAGCAGAATGGGCAGATGAGAATAACTTGTTCCAATGGCCATGAAGGCAGCTGAAGCAGGCAATATGAGGCACTTAGAACTTTGTCAGACAACAAAGAAGATGCCAATGTCATTCTCTGCATTCTGAACCATTGAAAGTCATCCTGACTTTTGTCTTGCCACTGGACTTGGATGACTCTGGAAGAAAGAGTGAGGCTGTTGACTTTGTGCAACCCTGCCTCACTTAAATCCAATTCACATTCAAGTCAAGATATCACCCTGTGACATCACTGGTCGTCTTTAAAAACAAGGACAAACAACAACAGTAGTAGTAGTAGTAGTAGTAGTAGTAGTAGTAGTAGTAGTAGTAGTAGTAGTAGTAGTAGTAGTAGTAGTAGCAGTAGTAGTAATGTTGGTCATGATGATGGTTATGGTGATGGTTGTGATAGGAGTATGGTAGGAGTAGTAGTGATAGTATTTATATAGTGTTATAAGTTTTGCTAAATTTTATAAATGTCATCTCATTTCATTCTCACAGCTACCCTGGAGATTGGTGCTATTATTATTCCCATTTTACACATGAGAAAACTGAGACAGACAGAAGTTAAGTGACTTACCTAGAGTCACACATTTAGTAAGTGTCTGAGGCCAGATTTCAATTCAAGTCTTCCTGACTTGAATTCTCAGGCTCTATCTGCTATGCTACTTAGCTGTTTTCTTTTTTAAAATATCCAAGAATTAGCCCCTTTATCATTTATTTTTTATTTTTGCAAGAATTTTCATTCTCTTGCCTTTTTAAAAATTAGGACAATTTTTGCCTTTTTCTAGTTCTGAATTGCCTTTCCTATTCCCCATTACCTTTCAAGATCACTGACAGTGGATCAGAAATCACATCTGTTCTTTCTTTCAGTGTTCTAGGATGTAGTTCATCTGGTCTTAATGTGAACTTATCCCTGGGGCAACTAGGTGGAACAGTAGATAGAGCACTGGTCCTGAAGTTGAGAAGAATTGAGTTCAAGCATCACCTCAGACACTTACTAGCTGTGTGACCCTGGGCAAGTCACTTAAACCCAATTTCCTTAAACATCCAGAGCCATCTCCAGTTGTCCTGGTATATATCTTGCTACTGGACCCAGATGGCTCTGGAGGAGAGTGAGGTTGGTTATTTTGCACAGCCATCCCTCACTTAAATACAATTCACTACAAGCCATGACATCACCCAATGTCATGGTCCTCTTTGAGAATGGAGGACAAACAACAACAAACTCACCTGTACTTAACTGGGCCATCACCTCCCTATGAGTGATCATTTCAATCCAAAAATCATTGCTCTTAGCAAAGAATACTAGCAAAATCAGAGTTGAGCAGCTCTGCCTTTGTCATCATCCATTATCATTAGTGCCATTCACCCCAAAAATTGTTATCATTAACTTTCCTTGCTATCTCAATTCATTCTGAGCTTTAGCTAACCTAGCACTCTTCTTCCAGAGCACTTTTTATATTTATTTTCCATTCTCTGTATGTCTTTTTAAAAGCTATTGTTTGGTGAGTCCCTTGTGCATCTACTTTCCTTCCTCCTCTTTCGGTTATCACAATCATCATAATTTGTTTCATCTTATATTTGATGGAGCTCAGCTAGAAAGAGTCCTGGCACAAGTTGCTATCACACAATTGTTTAACATTCAGCTGATTACTGGACAAGTCAATAAAATGTTTGATTTTTATAATTGGGTGAAAGTTCTGCAAGTCCATCTTCAATGGGCTGACTTACATCATCTTTGAGATAATCTCAGAAGCAAATGGGTTGACAGGAATGATATGTACTTCATACAATTCCCATGTGGTTTTATTTCCAATGAGATCTCTATATTTCAAGAACTTTTCATTCATGGTAGTTTGGAGATTATAATTATTTGATATGGCAGCATCCATTTTAAAATGTTTTCATTTTTATGAGTTAATATTATATTCAAACAATTGTGGGTAATATTTTCATCCTTGAATGATGCTCCAATTTATTTGTTGAATTATGAAGAATATTTTGGGATCTGTATTAGTGGTGTGTTGATTTCTCATCTAGTAATTTATGAAGGATAATGATCTTGTGGTGTGTATAATTCTATTTACCTGCTCATCTTTCTAGATATTTGATAGGTGCCAAATTTTTACAACTTTCAATGTCATGTTACACAGTTTTTACCATTTCTACATAAAATCTATGTCAACTGAAGCCTGCCTTTTGGCAGAGGGGTGATGATCTAGAGATGTAGAATGAAACATATGTTTTCAGAAATGGCCATTGTGTTGATTTATTGTGCTTGACTATACTTATTTTTATAGCTTATGTAAGGGACAAGGCTTGGAAAGTTATAGATAGGAAAAAGAAAATAAAAATCAGCAATAAAACATTTTTAAAACATGAAGAATAAAACAAAAATCTGTTCAATTTAATGCACAATAAAAAAACTGTACATAACTTAAGTTTATGGGTTTGTGGGAAAATACTTCATTTTCTGAATGTTGACATGTCTTTGTTGATAAGTTCCTAAGAATGAAGAAAATTAACATATGATGATTTGGGGATTTTTTTTTTTACAATACAAGGATGTGACATCCCCTAATTTATGAAAGATACTAATCTTCCTGTGTCTTGTTTTGATAAGTATCCAGTACATGATAAATATTTGAAGTCTACAATGATGAGTTTCACAGTTGTTAATGTTTCCTTGCACGATTGGTATTGATCAGTAACTCTGAGCTCTTTATATATAACCTTTCTAAAAATTTCCAGTGGTAATAGACTGATGATGAATTACCATTTTAAATCCCTTATTTTTATTAGCAAATACATGTGACTCAGCCACATCTTTTTCAACATGTTGGTTGAATTCACACAGATGTTGCCCTGGAGGGTCTTTTGAATCTACTCATGGGTGTTAACCATTATGTTATCGTTATCATTATTATCACCATTGTTGTTATTTGGCAGAATTTGGCTTTCTGAAGCTCTTTCCAGTTAATAGAACTTCCTAAAATACCTAGTAATTGTTCAATAAATATTTGTTGATGATGGCAATGGTGCTAATAAACTCAAGGTTTACATCCAAAAGTTGGAAAGTGGGAAAAGGAGAGAAAATCACACAGGGTCCTAAATATAGTGCTTTAGTTAGGTAAAAGGAAGGGTAACAAAATATATTCTCAACTAGTTTGAGAAAAGAGAAAGCTGTATCTCTCTTACCTAGCTAGGGGAAGTGATTGATTTTCTGTACTTTTAGCTCTTCATTTTGATAGTAGTTAGGCTTAATACTAAGAGATAACTAGGCATATTAGGTTTTATTTTCAATCACAGCTTAAAGGAAAAAAGAGGGTTTTTTCTGTCTTGGTTGTAAGCCAAAAGAAGTGTTCCTCGCTCCTCAACCATATCATTACTATAAATTCATTCTTCTTCAGGACTGATTCCACTTATGCTAGCCGATGCAAACTATGTCAGCATTGTTTCTGTAAATCTGAAGGAGCATAGTTCTAACAAAAGCAACAGGAACAATAAATAGCAACCTTCTGGATAATACAAATAGGTTAACATTGCCAAATATTTATATTTAAAATATTCAAAAAGGATATCTTTAGGTTGCAACTAAATTTTGTTTTGCTTTGTTTTCTGACTCATCATCCATTCACCCTCTTTCTATGGCCCCCACTAGAAGGGGACAGGATTTCCTCATGAAGTTGATTGGTCTTGACAAGACCTAGAATTTAAAAAAAAAAAAATGATTAAAATTTTTTAAAAAGAGAAGAGCAGGAACCCAGGACCTGGCGGTGAAATTCAACGATCTCTCAGAAAATCTAGAACATCTGGTCACAGTTGCTTATAAATACAATGAACAAAAGGCTTATAGGAAAATGAAGGTCTACGAAATATTTCTGGCTTGCCTAGATTCACTGCTTAATTGGAGGGTACATTCTAACTACTCTATCAAACTGAACAAAAAAAAATGTAGTCGCTTTTAATGGAAGGATAGCCCTTCATCTGAAATGCCTGGATTCAATTAGAACAAGCTGGCAGCATTAACAACTGTTTGCTAATAACCCAGAATGCTTACGCTGGATTTTCACAATAGATTTACTTCATCAGTCCAGTTGCACGTATGTTTTGTGGGTTTCCTATAAAACACATGGCCAGGGGCTAGGTAATTTCAAGCAGCCTCAAATGATGATTGGAAACATATTTAGATTAAAACATAGAATCAACCCTACTTTGGCCACAGGAAAGACATTCTTAGCATATATGCAGTAAAATTTTCTTTTAAATTGTACTTGATGTATTTAGTTGAATATTTTAAAATGTTGGAGCTAGAAAAAGCCCAAGTAAAGTCCAAGTTTCCCTTCCACCATGAATAACAGTATTACCTAAAAGACCTCCCTCTTACAAAGTTGTTTCTAACATAATATAAACTGTAACTTAATAATAGCAATAACAAGTCATTTGTTTTGTGTCTTCTTCCAGTCTCTGTTCTCTCTGTGCATTTATAAAGTTTCATTGCCATTATTGGCCTCTCTACTATATTTAGTCAGAATGGATGTACATAAAGGTGAATGAACAATGGGGGATTTTGCCCCCTTCAATCTGTTATACTGTGCAGCCATTTCTTAGGTAGAGCCTCAGCTCCACATGGTCACTGAAGGCCTGAAGGGTATTCCAGTGGGACTAAGAGTTCTATAGACACACAAGGGACATGATGATCCACATTGTTACCTCATTCTCTTTGTGTCCATCAGAGTTGTAATGGACCTCAGTGTGGACTTATTTTTAATCATAAGTATCTCTCACTTTTCAGAATAGGTTTGCTGTAAAGTGAATCTCCTTTGAACAAATCCAGTTTTCCTGTTGACTACCATAATAAAATCGAGAGCTGTGTTCACACACACACACACACACACACACACACACACACACACAGCCCTCAGCCCAGAGGACTGAAAACTATTGGTGAAAAAGGCACTGCAAAATGGCCAGCCCTATGGCTTATGGCCCTCTGCGGCATACAAGCCACACTCTAGGTACCAGACTTGTCCCTACCTAAGTAGATCCATCACCTTTCCTTGGCAGTCCTTCCTAAACTCTGCTCTTATCCTTACATCAGTTATACCCTTCTCTCACTGCTAGATTATAATAGAATAATAACATTTTAGAATTCGAAGACCTTAGAGACTATCCATTCCTACCTTCTCATTTTACAGATGAGAAAACTAAGGTTAAAAGAGTTTAGAGGGGCAGCTAGGTGGTGCAGTGGATAAAGCAATGACCCTGGATTCAAGAGGACCTGAGTTCAAATCTGGCCTCATACACTTAACACTTACTAGCTGTGTGACCCTGGTCAAGTCACTTAACCCTCATTGCCCCACAAAAACAAAACAAAACAAAAAACTTTTAAGGGGCATCTAGGTGGCACAGTGGATAAAGCACTGGCCCTGGATTCAGGAGGACCTGAATTCAAATCTGGCCTCAGACACTTGACACTAGCTGTGTGACCCTGGGCAAGTCACTTAACCCCCATTTCCCTGAAAAGAGAGAGAGAGAGAGAGAGAGAGAGAGAGTTTAGAACAAAAACTAGAACCCAGGGCTCCCTAATTCTTAGTCCAGAGTTCTTTCCAAAATACTATTATTCTTACTTCACCCATGCTTGCGTATCCCCTGATTCCACACTTATAACCTCCTGAGTAATGGTTCTTAAGCTTCTTTGTGTCATGGTCCCCTTGGGCAGTCTGAAGAAGCCTGTGGACTCCTCCTCTAAATAATGGGGGTTTTTTTCCTATTTTTTTCCTCCAACCCTCCATACCCCATGCTAGAGAAGGCCACCATTAAACACAAATATGTATGTATATACGTACGTATGTATGTATATGGGACTTGAAGGAAGCTAGGAAGCAGCGGGGAGACAAGAGATTAAGTCCTATTGTGGAGAACTTGATGAAACAAATGCTAAACTTGGAATCAGAAGACCTGAGTTTGAACTTCAGTTCTGCTATTTAATTCTTGTGTGACTTTGGCTAAGTAACTTCACTTCTCCCTATTTCACTCAGCAGCAGCAGCATCCACATCACTAACATTTATATAGTACTTATTTTGTGGCAGGCACTGTGCTAAGTGCTTTACAATTATTATCTTATTTGATCCTCACAGTAACCGTGGGAGATGGGTGCTCTTATCATCCCCATTTTAAAGATGAAAAAACTGAGGTAAACAGAAGTTAATTGACTTACCCAAGGTCATACAATTCATAAGTGTCTGGGGCCAAATTTGAACTCATGACTTCCTGACTCCAGGCCCAGTGCTCTAGCCACCACATCACCTAGCTGCCACTATAGAAGGATGGGTAGATTAAATCCCTGATTTCTTTCAGGTTTTTGCCTCTTTAATGTTCTTTGATTCTATAGCTTGCCTTCTTGCCCTTTTAGAATGGGAAGAAGGAAACAGCAGCTGTTTCCCCTGGAAACTGCCTAATACCTAGGCAGGTTGAGAATTTGCTAAGTCATTTCCTGGTGCTGCCTTCCTGCAGGAGGAGGCTATCAATTTCTTCCCCTTATTCAATACTTCAAGGGTCCATGCTTGTGTTGGTATGGCTTCTCTCTCCTCAAACACAGCCTCTGTACCTTAGTAGATTCCCATTGCAAGTTCATGTAACTGAAAATTTTTATCACCTGTGCAACCTACGTTCTATTTTATCACCTCAGGTTGATGCTTTCTGAAATGGACTAGACAGACCCAGACCACAAGTATAGAGACCCTTTCAATAGACCTTTACTCAAGCCCTTCTCAACTCAACAGGGCTCACCTTCCAGAACCCAAGGTCATCCCTATGGCATATTGAGAAATCCAAACAGAGCTTAGGGAAAGAAGTTTTAGTCATTATTACCATAAAAAATAACTCACACCCAGAACTTTAAAGGATTACAGTGCGCCATCCCTAAAGCACCCTTTGAAGTAGGCAACACAACTATTATCCCTGTTCCACAAATGAAGAAACTGAGGCAATTTAACCAAGGTAACATCAATTTGAATTTAAGCCTGTGCTGCCTGGAGCACCAGCTCTGTGCAAGGCAATACAGTGAGGAGACTATGAAGCAATGTAAAGGTCATCACAAACATTTCTCTAGCACTTAGAAGTTTAAAAAGTGCTTTCCCCACAATGGTCCTGGAAAGTAAGTAATGCAAGAAAACTGAGGCTTAAAGAGATAAAATAACTAGAGGTCTTATAACCAGTATCAGAGCACAGGAGTCCTACCCAGCCCCAGCCCCCAACTCCAAACCACAGCTCGGCTGGGGTCTGTTCTGATGTGACACAGCCATTTTTTTTTTACCAAAAATAATGCAAAAACAGTATGTCAGTGATGGCACAAGCAGTAGCAAAAGCTATAACCGATGAAGAACATGCTACGGCTCTTACATTGGGCTACCATCTCTTCCACCATCAGGCAACATCTCCTTCCCTTGTATACATCAGACACTTCCTAAAATAACACAATCCTTCCTGTAGAATTTTCAAGTAACTGAAAGTTGGATAACAACAGAGGTTAGGGAATTTGTTTATTAGGAAAAGTCTCCTATACACCATCCTAGGTACTTCCTTTCTACATGGAGTTTTGATTTAGAGAGATTAGAGAACTGTAAACCTATTTTGGTTCCTATACACAGTAAATTTATTTTGGATTTTATATATATATAGTAGAGGTCTTCTAGGCCTCTGTATACTTGGGGGGGGGGCTATCTCAAGACAGCTAGATAAAAAATTAACCTTGACACTTACTAGCTGTGTGATCCTGAGCAAATCACTTAACCTCAATTGCCTCACCAAGAAGACAAAAACCCTACAATCCAGAGTTATGGTTTCATCTTTTTATCTGTGCAGTGCCTAGAACATAGGTGCTTGCTGAATGAATAATAGATGATATTTGTTGACTGAATGATTGTGAATTACTATTTAATTTCCTCTACAAGCTGTTGAAAATAGTCAGGTATCACTCTTGGCCTATATTTAGGGTCAGCCTTAACTAAATGCAACAAGACTGAGTACACACTCTCTAGCAGTATCTGTAATTGTGTGATTCATCTCTGCTCTTAATCTTAGATTTTCCTGTTGGATCTTTCATAGAGGGAATTGTCAGCTCAAATTTGAAGAAGAATTTTATTTTGTATGTGCTTGGCATGTTAGTCATATGAACTTTGTTTAATAATTAATTTATAGCATTGGGGAAGCAGATGGAATGCCACTGAAAAGGCCTAAGTAATATTCAATACACATGGTGACTGTTGATAATTGGAAACAGATGGCAAAGCATTTTTACTCTGATGTGGGGTTTTTCTGTGACAGTCTTCTCCTTTCAAAACATCCCAACATTCATCAATGCTTCCTCCACTTTTGCAGATGGCAACCCCTCAGTGACTTAGTAGACAATTGTAAGCATTGCAATTGTAAGTAAAGTCTTCATCTGGTGGCCAATTAGCGGTTGAGGTGTCTCATTACACTTAACCAGGCTTGATCTCAGAACTCAACACACAGTTTACCATTGTACCCTCCTCAAAGTCATCTCAGATGACTGACATCAGATAGATATTATGAAGCAGATTGCCATTTCTATCATAACATGAGGGTCCCCTCCACACCATGATGAAGCATGAAGTGAACCCTTCTATCAGAGAACCCCATGCCAAGTATTAGCAGCATTGTTCTCCAAAATGGTGAGACTTCCTTAAAGGCTTCTCCAGACAACTTCACACACCTTGGATGCAGGAAAAATAATTGCAATGAAATTTAGCCTCGTCAAAATGGAACCATTTAGGGGCAGCTAGGTGGCACAGTGGATAAACCACCAGCCCTGGATTCAGGAGAACCTGAGTTCAAATCCGACCTCAAACACTTGACACTTCCTAGCTGTGTGACCCTGGGCAAGTCACTTAACCCTCATTGCCCAGCAAAAAAAAAAGAAAGAAAGAAAAATGGAACCATTTAAAATAAAAACCCAGAGTCACTTTTTGATCCTTTCTACCAGAATAAGAAATGATTTTTCAAGTTTGGTGGCTTTCAAGTCTTCTGGGAAATCTTCATTCTGTGTCTGCTGCTGTATAAATACTAAGTTCTACATTTACAAGTACTTAGAAAAATGATACATGGACAGAGTTACAGTTTTATGGGCTAATTCCACATTCTAATCCCTACTCTGTTTTTTGGCCACACCTCTCATCAAATCATTAAAACCTTTCTTGGTCTGAATTTTTCTTTGTAGTATAAAGTAGGATTCAAAGCTGCTGAGGGATCACCAAAGACTCTTATGTTTCATGGTGATAAGGTAGAATGGGAAAATATATAATTACTGTAGCTTAGACAGGGTCATTAATATTCCTGGAATATCTACATCATCTTTTTCCTGAATATTTTGACATAATTCCTGAATGTCATTGCAATAATACCAACAATAATAAAGATATTTGGCATTTATTTATATGGGACTTTATGGTTATGGAGCAGAATTATAGAATTACACTTAGAAGGGACCTTAGAAGCTATCGAGTCCAACTCTCCTTTTACAAACAAGGAAACTGAAGCACAAGGAGGTTAAATGGATGGCTGAGGGTCTCGTAGTCTCTAAAGATGGAATTTGAGCCCGGGGTTTTCTTGACTCTGTGTCCAATGCTCTATTCACAACACTATACTGCCTCTGAGGTATTGAGGCCAAAGGAGCTTGTGATTTGCCTGTGATGATACAGGTAATAAATAACAGGGTCACTATTTGAACCAAGTCCTCTGATTTCTTTTCACTCCAGTATTATTTCCATTGTTTAATGCTATCTCCTATTCTCCATGCATTATCTCATTTGGTCTTCATAACAGCTCTGTGAAGCAGGTGTTCAGGTTCCATCAAACAGACTGAGAAAGTCACAAAAACCCTAAATGAGTTGTCTAGGTTCACACAATAAAATGTAAACACTGGGAATCAAACCAAATCCTCTGAATGTCTGTCCATTGGGGATATAATATTCCTTGATGTGTCTTGTTACCCTAAATTCCACAAGGTCAAGAGGTATGGAAATCAGGGAAGTCTTTTTGAAGGAGGTGGCATCTGCATTAACCCTTGAGGAGGGAGAAAGATTTTAGTACTGATTAGTACAAAATGCATTCCCAACATGGGCTACAGTCTGTTTGAATGTGCTGACATAGGAGAGGATTCAGCAGCTACTAATGGTTCAACCTGGCTTATATGTAGGTGCGCAAATGGAAATGATGTGATATGAGGATAGAAAATGAGTTTTCATGAGTTTGTTGAGAAAGTCATTTATCATATGGGGAATGGGAAGTTACTCAAGACTTTTAAATAGCATTGTGACATAGTCAGACCCATGCATTAGGAAGAGCATTCTCCCAGCATAATAGAGGATGAATTTAAAGAGAGTAAAGGCTAGACTCAGAGACACACATTAGGGCCTGACCTAGGGCTATTGAGGTCAGAGATAAAAGACCAGGTTAGAAATGGAAGATAGAGTGATAATAGAATGGATGGAAGTGAGTAATTAATTGATTTGGTATGGAAGTAAGAGAGGGGAGATTCAAAGATATCCCCAAGATTTACTGAAGTACCATAGTACACCACTGTCTCAGTTATACATGTCAATCTACTTCACATTAGATTATGTGATGTGTATCTCAGATCAACCAGTCCTGGGGGTGGGGGAGGGGTGCGTAAAGGGTACATTTCCTTAGGTGAACATTTCCTTGGTGGACATCTCCCAGGATACTAATTTGCAAAATTATAATTATTAAGTCCTTGTCTTTCTGCTTATGCCTAATAGGCTGAATGTTCAGATTCAATGCTTTGGTATCAAACTCAGTATTCATTTATGTCATGATGTTATTTTTTAACCCAGTGATAGGTTAAAATGTGATTTATGTCTTAAACTTAGAGTTCTGCAAGCTGGCCCCAAAACTTAAACTATAAAAATTAAATTAAAAAAGAGAATAGTGGAGGGGGGATGGGGAAACCCTCAGGAGCTCAAAAAGCCAATACCAATATTCCCATGGAGTTTCTAATTCCACAATAATGTTTATCCAGGTGTTAATTCCAGAGTCTCTAACCATTATTTTTCTCAGCCCACCTCAAAAATTTTGGTTAACCATCTTTCATTGCCATTCTGATATCTTCTCTAATCTCTAAATAAAGCAATAATTTAACAAGATTTTCCTGGTGTTGTCTTTCTACAGAAATAAATAAAAACACTGTTCATTTTACAGGAGAGTTCATTTAAAGACATCTTTGTTATAATGCATCTATTCTGTAAAGCAGGATATTTGGTATATTTTTAGCTTGTAATCGGAGTGCATTTTGAAATATATTCAATTAAATATTCTGAGGCAAATATGGTAGTTGGGGTGGGCATATTAACTCACACAATTTGGCTTATCCATTCATACTAGCGTGATATGAAATAGTATTGTGACAACAGTGGGTAGAAGTTGAAGAGCAGTCGGTTTTGGCTCAATGAAAGGAAAAACTTCCTAATGATTACAGCTGTCCAGCAATGGAATGAAGTGGTAGGTTTCTTGTTACTGGAAGACTTCACTTTCATATTGTTCCAGCCAAAATGGCCTATTTGCTCTTTGCTCAGAAAGGTTATATGAAAATCCTATGATCATGCAGCTAGTATCAGAGCTGATACCCAAACAAACCCCTCTGACTCCAAATCCAAAACTCTTTCCACTGCCAGGGGAGAGGGAAGAAAATGACATCTGACACCACTTTGCAGGGTGGGGATGAAGGGAGGGAAGAGAGTGAGCTTGTGCTTAGCTGTATAGAAAAGAAAAATCTTCTTAACAAATAGTAATTGCAAATAATAGTAATTAACAAATAGTAATAGTGGAATGGTCTGCCTTAAAAGGAAGCAATACCTATCACTGAAGTCTTCAAAAGAGAACCGTATAGCTGTGTGACCTTGGGCAAGTCACTTAACCCCCATTTTGGGGCAGCTAGGTGGCGCAGTGGATAGAGCACCGGCCCTGGAGTCAGGAGTACCTGAGTTCAAATCCGGCCCCAGACACTTAACACTTACTAGCTGTGTGACCCTGGGCAAGTCACTTAACCCCAATTACCTCACTAAAAAAAAAAGAGAGAGAACCATATATCAATTTGTCAGGGATCTTGCAGACATACAGTTGTGCCCAAGGGATCTTCTGCTTCTAGAATGCCAGGACAGTATATATAACAAATTCTTTAACTGAATCATAACACAGGGCAAAGTGTTCCCCTTGTGGCTCTGTAACAGAATGTAGAATGGATGATGTTTTCAAAAACTCTTGTCACAAGGAAAGAAATCCCAGAGCAATTAATGACAACTTGTTGAACTGAAAACCATTTGTAATAGCTAATGACTACCTAGTTTGTGGCATGTTCAAAGAAATCCACATACCTTGTTGAGGTTCTTAACTGGATAAATAATTGTTACATTGATTATCCTTTTAAAAATTAATTATTTTGTATCATTTAATATAGACAACTACTTCAATATTGCCAATATCTGTCATTTCAGCAATGTGGGTCTTCTATCAATCAAGAGCAAAACACTTTAGTAATTTAATATACAACTTAATGAGTTGCCATGACCATAAAAACAAAAATCCACCTAATGGCCAACTCTCTGGTAATGAGTCTTTACAAATATAGTTAAGGTGGTCTTCAAATGATAAAGACCTCATCTGTCAACAAATCCTTAGTCAAATAATTTTGAGATTGAAATTTCGAACTCTACTGACAGGCTGCAAGAAAAGGAGAAGGTCACCTCTGCACTGGGATGAAGTGTCCAAGCAGGGTTTTGGTGAAGACCAGATTCCAAAATTGAGTAAAAGGGATACTTTAGAAAAGACATACGGTTTTGTAGGACTTGTCTTTTGTAACAATCCATGGAGCCCACCTTAAGAACTACTGTCCTTGAGTGAGGGAATGAAATTATTCTCACTGACTTCTAGATCAACTTTGGACCAACTGCAGAAGTTGGGGTTTAAAAGATTGAGCCCAGGGAAGTCCAAAGAAATCCTAGGAAAATGTGACCAAGCACTCGATTGTTGTTGTTCAGTCATTTTCAGTTGTGTCCAACTATTTATGACCCCATTTGGGGTTTTCTTGGCAGAGATACTAGGGCAGTTTGTCGTTTCCTTCTCTTGCTCATTATACAGATGAGGAAACTAAGGCAAACAGGGTTAAGTGACTTGCCCAAAGTCACATGCCTAGTAAGTACCTGAGGCCAGATTTGCACTCAGGAAGATGAGTCTTTCTTACTATAGACCTGACACTCCATGCACTGTACCACCTAGCATTGATTATATGTTCCCAAATGACCAAGGATGCCAGTTCATTTCTGGAGATGACCTAAGGAATTAGGACCCATTCAAGTTCAGTCTGAACCAACATCCACCAGATGAACCAGAACGTGGAGCAGAGTTCCCCAAAGTTTCAAACAGCAATCAGAAGAATTTTGTAGGCCATATTCCATTCTTAAATACATGTGGACGATTTTGAGATTATTGAACCCACTGAAAAGTCATCCTCATTTGTTGATTACACACCCCCACACACACATAGCATTTTATGAAATAGAAATGAAAGGTTATAGAGACAAATCTATGTACTGAAATGCCTTCTTTTCTAAACATGATCTTTCTTTTTTTCCTCATAAGATAATGTAATAACCCAAAGATAATCATGAAAACCTTTTTTACCTTCCATTCCCAATATTCTCACCAAAACCAATATTTAATAACAACTTTATAATGTCTCCTCTTGAAAATCTCACAGTCTTTCCTTTATGCCTACACTAAAAGAGAATATCTAGAGATACATATTCCCACCCAAACAATTTGTAGTCATCTTATCCATTACCATACTTTCCTATATCTTTTTCTTTGCCTTTTGTGTTTCTTCTTCATGGTATAGAGATCAACTTTGTTCTCAGAAATTGCCAGTCAGTTCATCAGTCAGTGACCAAGCACTTACTAGACATCTGTCATGAGCCATGCTTGGTGCTCAATACTGAAGATACATGTACAAAATGAAAGTCCCAATTCCCCTCTGCCAAGGAATTGCCATTATATTGGAGGAGCCAATGTACCCAGAGAACAAGTGCAATCTCTGGAAGATTTGGGGATTTAAACTTAAGAAGTTCTGATTATGATTCCAGGAACAGATTATACTATCCAAAAACTAGCCTAGCTAAGTGAGAAAGGCTCATCATCAGAAGGTTGACCACTAAGTGATAAATTATTTGGCCATAGTGACCCATGAAACAGAAAAATGAAAGGTCTAGAAAGCAAATTTCAGTGGGTTTTGATACCAATTTGTTAAAAAAAAATAAATCAAGGGATGATTAAAATTTACTAGCTCGATTATATCAAAAACATTTGCATATTTAATGTTAGATATGATTGAAAGATGAGTATCATGATTTAATAAATGTAGTCAATTCATTTCTCCAGAAAAAAAAGAGAAAGGTTTCGAAGAAGAACAGTTTGCAGAGGAAGTAGCCACACCAATGAAACCAGTAATCCATGAAAGTATTGGAGTCTTTTGTGTTAATTATCTGAACTACCAACTGAAGAAAAGATGAAAGTTTTCCATTCAAAACATGGCAGATTGAAATTAGAGAGGAACTGCAGTAACGAAGATGGTATCCTTTAATTACAAAGAGACAAAACTTTAACTGATTGCCCTCTTTTGCAGCCTAGAATATACATGTGATCAAGGGAAAGAAAGAAAACAATGAAATAAAATGAAGCAGTGGCCACTTGGGAGTTTTTTTCTAAAATGAGAGGGCACTGATACCTCATTGAGGGGAATGGTTCCTCCTTCGAAGTGAGAGGAGGGAGAAATAGCATATCTGAAGATTTGGTGTCCCGTCCCCCCCATGAAAACAAACATAGCCAATGGGTGGGAAGCAGTAAAATTTTAAAGTAAGATATTACAGCAGACCTCTGCAGCAAACTTTATTTAATCTTTAGTGTAGCAACATATCCATGTTGCTTCAATTATCACCTTTCTGAAGCACAATTCTGTGCTGAGCAGAAGACAGAAAGCCCTCCAAAAAAAAAAAAAAACCACACACCAAACCCACCACCACCCTTTGACTTGTAACTTGTACTCTGTATAAACTGTGGCCTAATAACCACCTTCCACTTAGAATGCTAGCTGCCAGATGCTATCCATTTACAGGACCCAGGACCTTGCACAAATTCAGAAAAGCATTAAAGTGATTCAAAATCAACTTAAGTGCTGGGATGGTCACTTAGTCTCTCTGAGTCTCAATTTCCTCTTTATAAAATGGGACTAATACTTTTACTACATACCTCATAGGGTTGTTTTGGAAGAAGTACTTTGTAAACCTTAGCTCTCTAGAAATCCAAGCTGCTATTGTTATAATAGTAATATCATAGCGCTTATTAATACACTTTGGCAAAGAACTTAGGACAACATAAATATCAGAGTACCTCTTACTTGAGTTAAAGGAAATAAAGCAGTGCCTTGGGAGATGTTTTAGGCTTGGAGAACTTTACTTTTATAATGTTGAAGAAGAGTTACCACTTGGGTTGGCATTGGTTCATTCTGCTTCCACTCCTTAAGGACATCACAAAGGAATGGCAACATTTGCATTATGAACGACCCTCTTTCAGAGTAGGCTGATCCTGAAGTTGATCCTATACTGATATTAATTTATTGTCTATGGTACCTTTTAGCAAAATGTAGTTTTCCTGTTTGTCTTATAATTGTTTATTTTTGCTTTTGCTTTGTCTGAGATCATGATTGTTACCCCCCAGCCTCTTTTACTTCAGCTGAAGAGTAATAGATTCTGTGAAAGCTCTTTATTTTAACTGTGAATTTTTCTATTTCAAGTATGTTTTGTCTTGTAAACAGCATATTGTTGGATTCTGGTTTCTAATCCATTCTGCTATCCTCTTCCATTTTGGGGGTGAGTTCATCTCATTCACATTCACAGTTATGATTACTGTGTATTTACCTCCATGCTATTTGCTTATACTTTCCCTTCTCTTTTTGACCCTGTCCCCTCCTCAGGAGTCTGTTTTGCTTCTCCTCACCCTGCATTTCTCCTAATCCTTTTCCCTCCTGCTTCTCTGTGGGGTAAGATA
This sequence comes from Dromiciops gliroides, assembly GCF_019393635.1. Classification (NCBI taxonomy): domain Eukaryota; kingdom Metazoa; phylum Chordata; class Mammalia; order Microbiotheria; family Microbiotheriidae; genus Dromiciops; species Dromiciops gliroides. The sequence continues at coordinate 520,163,423 of NC_057862.1, read as the reverse complement.
AATTCCTGAACCCAACTGTGTGTGTATGTTTATTCTTCCCTATTTGAGCCCATTCAGACAAGAGTGAGGCTCAGGTGTTGCCCACTACCCCCTACCCTGTGTCTACTCCATTGTATAAAATTTTCTTTACATGCCTTATTTATATAGGACAATTTTCTCCATTATTCCTCTATCTTCCCCTCTCTCACCATGTATTCCTCTTCTCTACTCTTCCATTCTTTTTTTTAGGTCATTCCAACATAACAGAATCACACCCAGGCCCTTTCTCTAATTAGACTTTCTCCAAAACCCCTAGTGATGACAAAGTTATGAGCATTTACTTGTGTAGTTGTCGTGTTGTTTCAGTTATGTCCAACTCTTCTTGACCCCATTTTAGGATTTTCTTGGAAGAGATACTGGAATCATTTGCCATTTCCTTCTCTACCTCATTTTACATGAGGAAACTGAGGCAAACAGGTTTAAGGATCACACAGCTAGTGTCTGAGGTCATATTTGAACTCATGAAGATGAGTATTCCTGATTCCAAGCTGAGTGTTCTATACCCTCTGTCACCTAGCTGTATTTGTATGTATCTTCTCCCCATATAAGAATGTAACTAGATTAATCTTGTTTAGTCCCTTACATTTTCTCCCTTGTGTTTCCCTTTCATTTTTCTCTTGAGTCCTATATTTGAATGTCAAATTTTCTAATCATCACTGATCTTTTCATCAGGAATTCTTGAAAATCTTCTATTTTATCAACAATCCATTTTCCATTCCGTAGGATTATACTCAGTTTTGCTGAGTTTTCACTGTAATCATAGATCTTTTGCCTTCTGGAATAACATATTCCAAATCCTCTGTTTCTTTACATTGCTAGCTACCAAATCTTGTGTTATAACTGACTTAAGTTCAATTGTACTTGAATTCTTTCCTTTTTGCTACTTGCAGTATTTTCTCCTTACCTTGGAATTCTGGATTTGGGCTATAAAATTCCTGTGAGTTTTGATTTTAGAGGTTTCATTCAGGATTCTTTTGATTTCTACTTTGTTTTATGGTCCTAAGATATATGAGCAGTTTTCTTTGATAATTTCTTGAAATATGTTGTCTATGCTCTTTTTTATTCATGACTTTCAGGTAGTCCAATGATTCTTAAATTATCTCTCCTTCATATATTTTCTAATTCAGTTGTTTTTCTGTGATATTTCACATTTTCTTCTATTTTTCAGTTTTTATCTTATTATTTCTTGATATCCCATTGCGTCAGCTTCCATTTTGCCAATTCTAATTTTTAAGGATTTATTTTCTTCAGTAATATTCTGTACCTCTTTTAGAAAGCTGTTAATTTCTTTGTATAACTTTCTTGCATGGCTCTCATTTCTTTTCCCATTTTTTTCTCTACCACTTGCATTTGTGGTTTTTAAAATTTATTTTCTTTTTTATATCTTTCTTTAACTGCCATTGCTTTAACTGATGGGGATGGGATGCCATCTTTCCTCCTAGAAAAGTGTTAACCCTTTGGACCTTGAGAAAGTCCTTGACTTGGCCTTGAGTCTTAGGCTGGCAGTCTAATTTTGACATTTGTTAGCTTTCTGACCCTGGGCAAGTCACTGAACCATTCTAATGTTCAGGTTTTTAGTATGTTTAAAAATGGACATGATAATATTTTAATTACCTACCTTTCAAGGTGGTGGAGTAAACTTCTCTAAGCCTTCAAGTACTATAGAACTGTTGAGTTATTTCTATTTTACTGTAGCTTTGCCCCAAGTATATTATGGCCACAGTCTCAGAAAATAGGACTAAAGATTGGATCTTTTGAAGGTTCCTAGATACACTCTACCTGAAAAAAAAGATAAAGGCAAGATAAGAGATGGTGTAATACAGTAGAAAGATGATTAAACAAGAAATCTGGGTTATAGTCCTGGCTCTGCTTCTAAATAGCTGTGTTACCTTAGGACATTCACTTAACTTCTCTGGAATTCAACTTCTTCATCTATAAAATTAAAGAATTCAACTAGATTAATTCTAAGACTCTCATCTCCTTTTTACCACAAAAGTGTTTATATTGGTTTCTTCTTTCTCCCACTCCCATCAATCTCCAATGTACCCTTGCTTAACTTATTTACTTTCTTCTTACAGAATATATAGATTTATTAGTGATCCTGGCATAATTTTGAGTTTTAATCTTGAAAATTAGAATAAATTTGTTTGCTTCCTACACAACAGTTGTGTTCTACCACCACCCCTTCCAATCCAAGCACAATCAAGTCCATGGTTCATATCAGTTTGGAAAAATCTAATTTACCTAACTCTAATTCCAAGCAGAGTTGTAAAGGTAACAAGGGATTCTAAGCAGAGGTGGCGAGGGAGGAGTGTGTTCCAGAAATGGGGGACAACCTATGCAAAGGGACAGAGATGGGAGTTAACTGTTGCATGTAAGAAAAAACAAGACCATTTTGATTGGATTATGCTTATGATTAAATATAAAATCCTCGGTAGTTCAAAGCCCTTCAAAATCTATTCCTTCACTCCTAGCCCTTGCTTTTCCAGTCTTTGTATATGCCAAATCCAACACACACACACACACACACACTCACTCACAGGCACACATGCATGGACACACATGCAATTTGATCCAGAATCATCAGCTTTGCTCCTTCTTGAGCAGGTACTCAATTCCGTCTTGGCTCTGAGCATTTTCTCTGGCTGTCTTCCATGCCTGGAATGCTATTCCTCCTCATCTCTACCTCCTGGTCTCCCTGGACCCCTTCAAGTCCTGGATAAAATCTCACCTTCCACAAGAAGCCTTTCCTAATCCCATTTAGTTCTAATCCTTTGGCTTTGTTAATTATTTCCAATTTATCCCATAAGTACCTTGTTTGTACATCATTGTTTACATGTCATCTCTTTCCTAAGACTGTGATCTCCGTTTTTGAGCAGGGGCTATCTTCTGATTTTTTGTGTGTCCCCTGTGCTTAGCTCAATGTCTGGCACAAAATAGATGTTTAATAAATAAATGCTTATTGATTGACTAACCATAAAATGTAGGAATGTAATAATATTAAATAAGTTGGGACCAGGTTGTGATGGGTTTCAAAAACCAAAGAAAGGAACATTTTTGTCTTAGAGATAATAAGGATCCACTGCAATTTACTGTGTAGGTGTCATGTATAAAAAAGTTTGAAAAACAATTTCTGGTAATTAATCATTTATTAATTATGGCTAGTGAGCTAATAATAAAAGGATGGTCATTTGGCTACCTCTCATAAATGAAAAGACAGATCATGGTGGTTTCTTGATACTTATATTCCCTTGGAAGAGTGGGTATTCCCAACTGGGCATCAATCAACTCTGATTAGTTAACAATTAATGAGAAGAATGAAAATTATAATGAGAGGTAGAACTATTACAATGAAGAGGTAGGAACCTGACTTTGATTATGTCACTTTTATTCCCAGATCACCCCCACCTCTGGCAATCTAGACAAAGGATCTCTACCCACCCAAGCCTGAGTAGAACAAAATGGACTTCCCCACTTGGATGGGTTCTGTACAAGATTGAGGAAAAAGTTAATATGATCTCATTATCAGAAATGTCTTTCAGATGCTGGCTGAATAACCTGTAAGGTCCTCGTTTCTGAATGAAGAAATAGGAAAGTTTAAAAAAAAAATCCTGGTCTTAATTCAATAATTATTTAATAATATAAGAGAGAAATAATAAATTCTCTCAATAAGGGAATGATATAGCCAGACCTACACTTTAGACAAATAACTTTGGTAGCTATGTGAAGGATGGATTGGAGTGAGGAGAGATTTGAGACAAGGAGACTGATTAGAAGGGTATGGTAGTAAAACATTTGACAAGTGATGTGGACCCTGAAGTAGGGTGATAAGTTGGGAAAAAGGATCAGATGCAAGAAATATCATGGGGAATGACAATATTTGGTGATAGAAGACTTACAGCTTTCTAAGGCAGCCCATTACATTGTTAGACAGCTCTAATTGTTAGAAAGATTTTCTTCATGTCAAGATGAAATCTACATCTTCCACCCATTAATCCCATCTCTGCTCTCTGAGGGAATAAATCTAATTCAACAAATATTTGAAGACAGCTATCATATTCCCCCTTAATTCTTTTCCTCTCTAGGCAAAATATGCTCCAAGCACAATGCCTCATTCCAGGGAATCAGAGAAAAAGGAATGAGTAAGCCATTCAGAGGCCAAAGCCAGCAATCCCTTAGATAACAGATCCAAGGGGCTAGGCAGAACAATCTGAGTTCCAGAACAAGAGGCCCAAAATTGGCAGAATATGGGGGCAGAACTCTGTGAATGGAACAGTCGGGGAAAAAACACAGAGAAAGAAGTATAATACTTCAGATGTTTACTCTTTGTTCCACACAAAGAATCAGCCCAAGGCAGCATGCTAGCCACTCCAAACTCTGTTGCCTTCCACCCCACACTCTTTCTGCTAGAATGTCTTCTTAGACCCCAAGGTCGTGGGCTACCATTTGGTGGGATATCATTGACAGAAAAGTTCCACCAAACCTGCAACATGCGAATTGTATACAGGTTCTGATATTTTATTCCTTGGGTCCATAGCCATCCCAAGTATAATTCATGTAAGAAACTGTTCCTTTGTGTCCATAAGTCCACAATCTTTTCAGACTATACAGTCCTGCCCATCTTCAATTACTAGGGATAAGCATGGGTTCAGTGGATATGATTTGAGGTTGAGAGGTTTGTAAAAGCAAGAACTAATGGAGACAACAACGATTGATTGTTAACCCTTATTCAAAGGTCTTGCTTGTCGATGGGAAGAGTCTATCAGCTTCTTGGTAATTCTAACAGTGTACATGTTTAGGGCAGCTAGCCAGGCCTGCTCATCAACATATAAAAAGAGGAGTGTTATTCAAATTCTCTTTAAATACAACCACCTCTAGGCCACCTAGATATGTTGCAAATAAGCCTGAGTCTTCCTCAGCCCTAAATTATCAACAAGTAGAACCACAGTGTGAAATAGGAGTGTGAAAGAAGCAGGAGTGAAAAACCAAAGTTTGTAATGTGGCGTGTTTTGTATGAACCAATGAAATAGGTTATTAGGGCAGAATTCCACAGTGGCATATAGATCCCATGTTAATCCAGTCATCTTGGTGGGTGATATGATAGAAAGTACCTGAGCTTCTTTTCCAGAGTGAGGTTAGCGTTCTTCATCTTTTTTTTTTTTCAGTGAGGCATTTGGGGTTAAGTGACTTGCCCAGGGTCACACAGCTAGTACATGTTAAGTGTCTGAGGCTGGATTTGAACTCAGGTACTCCTGACTCCAGGGCCGGTGCTCTATCCACTGCACCACCTAGCCGCCCCCACGTTCTTCATCTTTTGGACTGGGGATGGTTTAAAGGTCAATTTGTACCTTTGCAGCAATATGTACAGTGCAGAAGTATGAGATAAACTAGCAACTCACTTAGAGGTCAGATGGAACAGGAAATGTGGAGCTGAAAAAAAGTATATATTTCTGGAAGTGGCAAATTGCTTTGGTGAAAAGGGAAGAAAGAATTAATCCTTTTGATTATGTGTCCAATATGGCTTCATAGCTATGAGATGGTGACAAATCTATGACAAAGTCCATTATTACTATTGTCCAGGGGCTAAAGTAAATTGGCAGGGGGTCACAATAATATTGTCTTTTAATTTTCCCATGTGATCCTCAGCTTGTGCTTGTAATCACAGAGCTAGATATACTAGAAGATGTTGTAATACATTCATCACCACCAAAACTTCCAGGCTGCGATATGTCATGTTTTAGACAGGCTCATGGGGCAGACATCTAGGCTATTATGTCAGAGATGGAACATTGCCCATTAAACATCTCTAGTACAAGACTACAGACATGAAGAGATTATATATTCATGGATACTGCCCCTCTTGTGAGTACGAGGGTTGAGAGAGCTTGAAGCACATACAACAAAACTTGGGTGTAGATACCCTTTGCCTGCTGTTGGTGAATCATCTCAAGCAGGTCTGCTGAGGTTGAGTGTCATTGAAATTGACGGTATGCATTGAACTAAGCTGGTTCTTGCAAATGATCAACAATTTATTGGTAGGTTATTATTAACAATTTATTGGTGCTCAAAACAATTTATTGGTGCCTGACAAAGTAGCTGATCTGCCAAATTCTGGTGTCCATGATGGTACATCTGCAATTGGTTGTATTATCCTCAAGTTTAGAGGGCAGTAAAGTTAAAACTGTTCAAAATTGCTGTGACATCCATTGTCACATCACTGAATGTGCCACAGTTTCCATGGATGAGCCTTGTGAAAATGAATGATGGCAGGGCAGCTAGATGGCACAGAGGATAAAGCACCGGCCCTGGATTCAGGAGGACCTGAGTTCAAATCTGGCCTCAGACATTTGACACTTACTAGCTGTGTGACCCTGGGCAAGTCACTCAACCCCAACTGCCTCACTAAAAAAAAAAAAAAAATAGAGTGCTATACTCCATAAAGGTGGAGCTCCAGTATACCAAAGGTAGCTTTGAGATCAAGTAACTCTTTCCCACATAGTATAGTTCTCTCTCTACCTCACCCAAACCCTTACCAGCATCAATTTGTAGAAGAAATATATACAGGGCTATGGTTTTTATGAGGGTAATACAGCATGTGAGTGGAATGAGGTGCTGATCTAATGTTTATGAGGATCTTGGAAGGAAAGAAAAGGGAAAGGAAGGGAAAGGGAAGGGAAAGGAAGGGAAGGGAAGGGAAGGGAAGGGAAGGGGAAAGAGGAAAAGGGAGGAAGGATGGGAGAAAGAAAGAAAAGAAAGGAGGGAGGAAACATTTTTTGAGCAAATACTATATGCCAGGCTCTATGCTAAGTACTTCACAAATACTATCACATTTGATCCTTACAACACTGGGAGGTAGATGTGATTATTATAGTTTTGTAGTTGAGGAAACTCAGGCAGACAGAGGTTAAGTGACTTGCCCAGGATCACACAGTAAGTGACTGAGGCTAGATTTGACCTCAGGTCTTCCTGACTCCACACTCAGTGCTGTATCCCCTGTGCCACCAAGTGCCTCCTAGATAAGAATCAAAGCCAAGGTAAGTGCCACTGAGCTTATTTAATGTCCCCTCTGTTTTTAATGCCCAGTGGAATGCTTTTATGTCTTTCATCTAGTCCTCAAGGGGCTCTGTAGAAGCTGAAAAGAAAAACAAAACAATTATAATGCCTCATAAAATTGACAAAGCAGGGGGAGCTAGGTGGCACAGTAGATAGAGCACCGGCCCTGGAGTCAGGAGGACCCGAGTTCAAATCCGACCTCAGACACTTTACACACTTACTAGCTGTGTGACCCTGGGCAAGTCACTTAACCCCAATTGCCTCACCAAAAAAAGAAAAAAAAACTGGCAAAGCATTAGTAATCTTTTGCTGATATAGGGATCTCTCACTACAGGATGGCCTCCTCTTCGCAGGAGTCCATTCATACTCTCCAACAACTTATTCTGTCTTCCTCACTCTCAAGAGGGCTACTTATCCAGCTTAATGAAAAGCCACTGCTAGGGCAAGTGCTTGAGAATCGCCCAGACCAACAGGGTAGGTGAGGGCCCAGGAAGAAATGAGAATGTCATCAAGATAAAGCAGCACCCCATCCTGAGGTTTGGCACATTTTGGAAGATGGTGTCCCTGTCTCTCTGAAAGATGGTGAGTTAGCATATTATGCAAACTGAAGAATAGAATCCAGTGTTCACATAGGCACTCTGATTTGGAAGGCCGGTATGTATTTCCCACCTTTCCAAACCCAGCTCAGATTGGGTGACTATCCTATTTTCCTCCCTTGCCACCTAGATCCACTTTTATGGGGTAGGAAAAACTGAGAATATAGCCAAGACCAACTCCAGTCCATCCAGAAATCATTCATAATTTCAGGTTCTAGCCTTTTCCTTTCAGATTTCCCTAAATTCCTCGATCTAGGTCAGCAATACAGTCAGTGAGAAGCAAAAATTGAATAAATTGCTCCTAGCTTTTCTGTTTGAGGAGCAGTAGTGCCAATAAAGACCATACAGGTATAGCACTAGTGAATCCAAATGTATTTATGTAGGGGAAGTGTCTATCCAAAGCACTCACGCCCCCAGTTCATCTGTCTTCATTACACTGAAATTCTACCCTATAAATTGAATGACACAGATTTTAAGTATTTAAAGGAAAATGTGGAAGGAACAGAAATAAAAGCCATAATTGTTGGGGACTTGATTTTACCCCTTACAGGCCTAAAAAAAATTTAATAAAAAGATAAACAAAAAAGGACCTGGATGGAATTTCAGAAGAGAGATCTCTGGCAATTACTGACTAAGAACAGAAAGGAATATACAGATAGGTGCAGTGGATAAAGTACTGGTCCTGGAGTAAGGAAACTCTGAGTTCAAATCCAATCTTAGACACTAACTGTGTGACCCTGGAAAAGCCACAGAACCTCTGTCTGCCTCAGTTTCCTCAAGTGTAAAATGGGAATAATAATAATAGCACCTACTCCCAGATTGTTGTGAGGATCAAATGAGACATTTGTAAAGCATTTAGCACATTGCCTGGCACACAATAGTTGCTTAATAAATGCTTTTTCCCTTATACATATTTCTCAATTATGCATGGTACTTTATCTAAACTAACCATTCTCAAGGCCTAAAAATCTTATAAACAAATACAGAGAAGTTGAAATGTTAAACACACCCTTTCCTGATCCCAATGTGATAAAAAATATTTAGTAAAGGACTTTTCAAGAAAAGATTTAAATTTAAATGAAAACTAAATGATTTAATCCTATAAAATCAGTAGGCCAAAAAATAAAATATATAAATAATTGACTTTTTCATCAGAGAAAATAAAAATAATGACAATATGTATATAAAAAAAAACTTTGGGGATCTAATCAAAACAGTCCTTGGGGAAAATTATTGTCACTAAATACTTTCATCAACAAAAGAGAGAAAAAACAGATCACTGAGTCTGGCATACAATTATAAGAATAGAAAAGCAACAAACAAAAACTAAACAAATATAAAATCCTGAAGATTAAAAGAAATCAACAAGGGGCAGGTAGGTGGCGCAGTGGATAAAGCACCAGCCCTGGATTCAGGACAACCTGAGTTCAAATCTGACCTCAGACACTTGATACTTACTAGGTGTGTGACCTTGTTGGGCAAGTCACTTAACCCTCAATGCCCCACCCAAAGAAAAAAAAGAAATTAACAAAATTGGAATTAAAAAAAAACCTCATCATGTTGACAAAAGTGGGAGTTGTTTTTTAAACTAATAAAATAAATAAACTATTACTTAATCTGATTTTTTAAAAAGAAGAGGGGAAAACAAATTGTCAATATCAACAATTTAAAAGAATCTACAACAAATAAAAAGAAAATTATTAGAAACTGCCCAATTATATACCACCAAAACTAATAGTTTAAATTAAATAGACTAATATTTCTAAAAATATGGCACACACAGCTTAACAAAATACAAAATAGATCATTTAAATGTCCCAGTCTCAGAAGAAGAAATAAAACAAACATAAATGAACTCCCAACAACAAAACAGGAAAGGAAAGAATGCTACCAAATTCTTTCTGATAAAAAGGTGGTCATGATACCTAAATCAGGGAAAGACAACTCAGAGGAAGAAAACTATAGACCAATATTCCTATCTAATATCTACAACACAAAATAATTAATAAAATATTAGCAAAGAGTATACCAACTATGGAAAAATAATATAATATGTTTGGATTGGATTTATGCTAAAAATACAGATTAAATATTAGGAATTTTCTAAACATAATAGGTATATTAATTTTTAAAATTCACATGATTATATCAATAAATGGAAGGGGAAAGCTTTTGACCAAATACAACACAGATTTCTGTGTATTTTTTTAAAGGTGAGGATCATATAATTTTTTTCAAATCTTTTCATAATATGGTAAATAGTATTTCCCACACTTTGCTGCTGTAGAGAAATGTCTGGGATCCATGGTCCTGATTGGTGACTGCCTCTTTCAGAACTACAGTTTCAAGAAAATCCAACCACTATACCTTATTTCACTTCCTATTCCTGAACCCTTTTGTTAGGATCCACCTTTCTGTCACAAGTGGGGAGAGACTTGAGGCAGTGAGGCCAGTTGGAAGGCTATTGTAATCATCTAGGCTAGAGGTGATGAGGGGCTACACTAAGTAATGGTTGTGTGCCTGTAGAAAAGACAGTGGAAATGACAAGATTTGACCCGTTGGATACAAGTCATAAGCATCAGTAAGGAATCGAGGACAATGCCAAGATTGAGTGACTGGGATGGTCTTGCCCTCCACAGTAACAGTCAGTTACTGTCAAGCACTCATTACATACCAAACACTGTGCTTCCTAATATTGAGGCCAAGCAGAACAGATTTCATTCCTTTTCCATGTGTTAGCTGTTATGTCCATCCTCTGTCTTCTGTTTGATATGATCTCCCTTAGATTAAGGCATCATGTTCATGGAAGGTTCCTGCTACAATCCCATTTACGCAATTGGAACAGATTGTACATTAGTTAACACATTTCTATTCATTAGCATAGATTAATCATCTTGGATCACCGAAATCAAAACGCAGATAAGAAAGGGAAAAGCAGGGAGGGGTTGAGTTTTGTTTAGAAGAAAGGGATGGGGAAATTTGGGGACACAGAAGGGTTGAACCAAATTAGATATTTTAATGAAAACCCTAGGCTAAATAGTAGGTACTAGAAAGTAATGTAAGGGGGGCAGCTAGATGGCACAGTGGATAGAGCACCAGCCCTGGAGTCAGGAGTACCTGAGTTCAAATCCAGCCTCAGACACTTAACACTTACTAGCTGTGTGACCCTGGGCAAGTCACTTAACCCCAGTTGCCTCACTAAAAAAAAAAAAAAGAAAAGAAAGTAATGTAAGGACATCAAACTTATAAGGGGAAAAGGAATGGGCATAAAATAGAAGCAATGCACCTGGGCAATGTCCATGGTCACTTTTAGCTATAACATTCTATGATTTTGTACCTATCAGGTATATAATACTAAATCTCTGTATGACAAGGAGCATCAGGGAATATTCTGAGGAAATATTGTATGTTAGATGGAAATATATCAGGGATAGAAAATAGATATATTGCAAATTATTTGACAGCAATGTAAACATCTTAAAGACAAATAATGCTTTATTCCTCATCTCCTTTGGAATTCTAACCCACTGAAGAAAAATCCTGAAGGAGTACAAGCTGAACATGCTCTGTGATTGGTCATCTTTTCCAAGGGTAAACCATAGAATTATAGATTTAAAGCTAGAAAGGGCCCTTAAAGATCATCTAGTCTAATCCCCTTATTTTACAGATAAGAAAATGGGGACAATGAAATAGGATGACTTGGCTGTGGTTATACATGTAGTAAGTAGCAAAGCTGAGATTTTTCTGACTCCAAATTTAAAGTACTTCCCCTTACACAAAGTTTTCTCCCAAACAGATCCATGATCCAAAACAAAAAGAAGAACACAACAACAACAACAAAGCCACCCAGCTCAACCTATAAAACTGTACATTCTAGGTGGGATTAGATTTGGAGTCTGGTCTCTAAAATGCATATGTAATGTCATAATCTTCTGTCTTGAAATGCAAATTAGGTATTACTCTTGGCTAAACAATGACAAGCAATTCAGTGTCAACATTTTTTGAAGACAATGATTTAATATAAATAAAATAATGTAGAGAAATATTATACAATGATCATTCTAAACTGCCATAGTTACATTATAGCAAACATGGAATCAGCTCAAGAACAATATTCTCATGATACTTAGGTTTGGGGTAGTGAAGAAAGAAAAGAACCAAATGAGGATTCTTTTTTTTTTTTAATGTATAAGGTATTTTATTTTTCCGTTACATGTAAAGATAGTTCTCAACTTTTGTTTATACAAGCTTTACAATTTCAGATTTTTCTCCCTCCCTCCCCTCCCTCCCCCCTCCCCTAGACAGCAGGTAATCTGATATAGGTTATATCTATATATCTCTATACATATACATATACATATATGCACACACATATATATATATACACATAATAACATTAATCCTATTTCTGCATTAATCCTGTTACAAGAGAAAAAAATCAGAGCAGTGATGCAAAACCTCAAAATAGAAAAAAAAAAAAAACAACAGCACCCAAAACAAAAGAAATAATATGGTTCAATCAGCATCTATACTCCACAGTTCTTTCTTTCTTTTTTCTTGGATTTGGAGATCCAAATGAGGATTCTTCACACAACAGTGGACCAGTGATCTCATCAGTAAGGGCAATCCTCCCAACACTGCACACTGGAGACTTTTCATGTTCTCTTATCTTCTGTGCTTTAGTCTATGTCTTTCCATAAATCATTCATAGAATTTCCACCCAATATTCCTAACAGACGTCCCAACACTATGTCCCAACAGACAGCCAACTTTTAGACTGGTAGCATATCTCCTCCAGTCTCTCTGCAGCAGATTGCCTTCACTATCATCCTGCTTTTGTCTCTAATCTAGTGGTTCTTTTCCTAATGCTTAAAAATATTCTTATATGTCTCCTATTAGTAATTTATTTTAAAACCTCTCTAAATCCCATCCTTCTCATTATTATCTTAAGAATTTCCTCCTCAAAGCTCTTATTGAGAAAGTGCTTTGTAAACCTTAAGTAGCTTATACATACATAAATCCGAATTAATTCTACTTTGACACTCAAGGACTTGTGATTTCATCTGTGTGCATCTTCCGTTCATCAACACAAATCACAGCTCCTAGACTGGCTTTCCGATCATAGACTATGATCATAAAATTCATTACTTTGTTGCCAAGTTGGTGATAAACTTCCTAAAACTTAACTAAGCTGGTTCTTACAAATGATCAGCAATTCATTGGTGGGTTATTATTAACAATTTATTGGTGCTCAAATGTAGAGAATGAATAGCTTGTCAGAGCCTTCACTGCCAAAGTCTGTAGAATGGACAACCATAAAGCAGGGAAGTGTATTCCTGTTATCTTGAGTCAGAAGGCAACGCATGGGGGGCAGCTAGGTGGCTCAGTGGATAAAGCACTGGCCCTGGATTCAGGAGGACCTGAATTCAAATCTGGCCTCAGACACCTGACACGTACTATCTGTGTGACCCTGGGCAAGTCACTTAACCCTCTTTGCCCTACAAAAAAAGAAAAAGAAAAAAAAAAGAAGAAAACAATGCATGGAAACACATTTTCCCACATATCTTTTTATAATCAACCATATAATTTTAGGACTGGAATAGATCTTATATTAGGTCTGGAAAGAACATGTCTAGAACAGTCCTAGTCCAGTTCTCTCAGTCTACAGATATGGAGACTGAAGTCCAAGATTGTGACTTGCCCAATTCCAAGTGACACAGCTAGTTAATTATGAAATCTGACATACAACCTCACCTCATCTAGTGATCTCTGGTATACACTGCAGCCTACTAAATGTTTTAGATTTCTGATCTTGACACCAAGTCTCTTCATTTAGGTCCCTAACTCATTTTCAGATCAATGACTGTGCTTTCGACCCAGGGTCCCAATATCTAGGGGAGAAGAGGGCTCAGGCTTCCTACCATGATCTTCAACTAGAGGAGGGAGCCTTTAGCTCCACTCATTTTAGTCTCGAGATAACAAGCAGTTATGGATAAGATCTCCGGGGAAGATGTTAGTTCTTCAGAATGGGTGTGGCCCCAAATAGAGGGATAGCACAGTTCCCTGGGGCTTTAAGGGGACAAGTAGGTGAATAATAAACAGTCACCTGACCACAATCAGCCCCCAGCATGGGGGCTTTCTGGGCCTAAAGTGCTTTGGTAACTAAGGTGAGACTATTTCTGGCAGGACAAAATACCTCCATAGACCAAGGAACTCTCATTAAGAGGAGGCCCATTAGGTCCCTCTGGACTCCAGGGGACAAGGAACTAGCAGCTGTGTGGTTGGAAATGTTCTTTTCTCTACCATGTTCAATCTTGGGAAAAGGATAATGGAGCTACCAGATAGCCCTGGAATGAATGGTGGGTTGGGAAGGAGTTCCCCAAAATATGATCTGCTCCCTAAACTGAATTTACAGAAAGACCAAAATTGATGATAATAGCCAACATTTAAGTAGCATTTACTATATGCCAGAAGTATACTAAGCACTTTATATTATCTCATTTAATCTTGACAACCCTGGATGGTAGATGCTATTGTTATCCCCATTTTACAGATGAGGAAACTGAGGTTGTGATTTGCCCAGGGTCTGCCACATAGTTACTAAAGATCTAAGGCTGAGGGTGAACTCTGGTCTTCCTGAACACAGGTCCAGCTAGCAACCCCTTTATAACTACTTTCTCATTTATATACATGCTGGTAAAATTTTCAAAACCCAATAATTGAATGGACTTGATGGTGCAGAGATTTATTCAACAAATATTTATTGAGCATTTATTTGTATAAAGTACTTGGAAGTTACTCACTACTCAGATACTCAATTGAATCTCTTATTAAAGTAGACATACTTTTTAACAATGCAGATTTCTGCCCATCCACATTTGCCTATCCCTGGTTCATAGCCTCCCATAAGTTCCTCACCTAATGTCCTGTGGGCCTCATTCAGTGGAGCACATGAGCCAGTCTCTCATTCTCTATGTGTGACCAACCCACCTTTTTAATCATGCATTTCTTCAATGAAATCCCTTATTCCAGCTTTTCTTCCTAGTTCCTTATTTGTCATACTGAAGCTATTCACATTCACCATATGCCACTTCATTAGCATCTTTATAATACAAATTTTTAATTCAGAGACAGTAATGTTCTATGATTCACCAATGGCAGCAGCATATTGGTAGTGAAAAAAATAATCATTTGACTGAATTTTCTACTCTTCCTTCTCTCCTTCCCTCTCTCCCTTTTTCTCTTCTTCTCTCTCCTGTGTTTTCTATTAAATAGGCTAAAGGCAGAAGAAGAAGCAAGCAGAAAATAAAAATAAAAATGATATAGAAGATAGAGGAGAAAGGAAGAAAAGAGAAAAGAGAGGAGAAGGAGAAGAAGAGGGGGAGATGCAACAGCAGAGGGGAAAGAGAGAGGAAAGGGGAAAGGGAGAAAACAAGAGAAAAAAGAAAGAGAAGAAAGGGGGAAGGGAAGAAAGAAAAGAGAGAATTAAACAGGCTAAAGCATTTGACTAAGATGAAATTTAATAGGAATAAATGTGAGATTAAAATTCCAAAAAATCAACTAAACAAGCATAGGATGAAAGAAAGGACCATAGATATAGAGCTAGAAGGTTCCTCTAAGGCTGTCTAGTCCAGTCCTTTCATTTCATAAAAATGGTAACTGAAGCTTGGGGAGGTTGAGTGATTTGCCCAAGTTCACACAGGGAGTAAACAACAGCGGTAGAATTTGAACCCAGGTACTCTGACTTCAGAGCCATTGCTCTAGTTACTATACCATACTACCTCACAAGATAATGGAATACAGTTTAAAAAAAAAAAACTAACAGATTTTTCGTGAATTTCAAGTGTCTGAGTCACAAGTATGACATGGTAGCCAAAAAACTACTGTGATATTAGTCTCTATAGTGTTCAGAAGGATGGAAACAATGATCTTGTGCTCTGTGCCGGTAAAACCACATCCACAATGTCACGTCCATTTCTAGGTGGACCTTGTTGGAAGGATATTGACAAGCTAGAGCACACCCCATGGCAGGGTGGTGAAGGACCTGGATATCATGCCATACAACCAACCAACCAATCAACCAACAGACATTTATTAAATTATTTGTTATTAGAAATTATAATTATTAGAAATCATTATAAATGTAATATAAGTATTAAATCAGATGACTGTACTTACTAGATGCTCAAGATACAAAGGCAAAAGTCTGTCGGAAAGAACTAGAAAAGAAAAGATTCAGGAGAAATGTAGTCAGAGTCTGCAAGTGTTTGAGGAGCACGGTAGAGGGGTTTGATTTACTCTGATTGAACTAGGAGCTGGATGAAGTCACAGAGAGGCCAAACAGCTCAATGAATGAAGAAAAATAGAATGTCTTGACTTTGGAGGAAGGAGAAAAGGGAACAAAATGTATTAAGTGCCTACTATGAGTGAGTCACTGTGCTAAGCACTTTACTAATATTTTATCTCATTTAATCTTCACATCAACCTTGGAGGGGAAGTCCTATTATTATCTCCATTTTACAGTTTAAGAAACTGAATCAGGAAAATTAAGTGACTTTCCTAGGGTCATGGGGCTAGAAAGTGCCTGAGCCTAGATATGAACTCGGATCTTCCTGATCTCCCTGATCACAAGGCCCCGCATTCTATCCACTGTACCACCTAGCTACCTGAACTGAATCTTCTGTCACCGGAGGTATTTAGACAGAGGCTTCATGACTATGGTTGAGAGATAATGAAGTGGGGGTTTCCAGCTGAGGTAGCAGTTGAATTCGATAATTTCTGAGGTCTCTTCCAACTCAGAGATCCTGAGATTCTATGGTTCCCACAACCTCTTACCCAGACTACAGAAATTGAAGCCAGAAGATGAACTGAGTCTTTTGCTTACGTGTTCAGCATTCTCTCCCCCACACCATACTGCTGTTGGGAGCTGGGCCAAGAACCCAACTACTGTGAATAACACTGTTTCTATGGAAAATGGCATTTCCAATTCAAAACAGCCAACCTACCAAAAACCTTGCAGAAACTCAAGCTGTTCACAAGTCAGGGGCCCAGATGAGGCATCTTATGACAGCAATAAGCCAGCTAGCACAGGTACTTGTCCAAAGCAGTTTAGTATTTAATGTTTCTCTTCTGATTAATATAGCACTTTCCTGCCCCCCCAAAAAAAATCCCTTTCCTTAGATGAACTCTTTATAGGAAACAGTTTTGTTCAAGTCATAGGAGACGTGGATTATTTGTTAATCATCTGAGAATGGCTTCTCTCTCCACTGAGCATGCTTAATACCCAAACAAATGTTTCATAATATACAGAACACATGAGCTCATCACTGGCAAATTTCTTGGATACAATCAGCCCACAATTATTTTCACATCTTCCCCTGTCATGCCACAAACCCAAACTCAGACCTAATAGGCTAGTTTGTTCCTTACCACAAGAACAGGAAAGGAAAAGATAGAGTATTCAATCTTATTAATACAAAAATAATTTTTCTAATGATCAGCTGGAAAATATTACATAACAAAGAACTAGCCTAACTCAATAGCAGATCATATATACATGTGTGTACATATATGTATAATATGTAGATATATATAGAAAGAAAAAACATATAGATATGATAGAGAATTAGACCCAGAAGATATAAGAATATGTTCCATAACAGCTACAATTCTGAAAACATTATTCCTGGGGCAGCTAGGTGGCACAGTGGATAAAGCACCAGCCTTGGGTTCAGGCGGACCTGAGTTCAAATCCGGTCTGAGACACTTGACACTAGCTGTGTGACCTTGGGCAAGTCACAAACCTTTTTGCCCCACCAAAAAAAAAATCCAAGAAAACATTATTCCTTTGACAAAGTGATCTGGTCAAGACAGAGTACATATAAAACTTTTCACCTCTGTGTTCCTGTAAGTTATGTTTCTCATCATGGAGCCTAGTATCACACTCATTTTTTAGCTGCTATATCACATTGTTGGCTCATACTAGGTTCAAAATCCACTAGAACTCCCAGATCTTTTTCAGAAAAAATGGCTAACCACAACTCCCCCATCTTGTACTTGAGAAGGTACTTTATGAAACCAAGTAATATGATTTTACATTCATCTCTATTGAATCAGGGGCAGCTAGATGGCGTAGTGGATAAAGCACCAGCCCTGGATTCAGGAGGACCTAAGTTCAAATCCAGCCTCAGACACTTGACACTTACTAGCTGTGTGACCTGGGCAAGTCATTTAACCCCAATTGCCTCACCAAAACAAAAAACAAAAAATCTCTATTGAATCTCATCTTAATTTAGCCCAATTCTCTAGCATCAGTGTCTTTTGGATTCTGAATCTGTCGTCTGCTATTTTATGTGTCATCTGCAAATTTGATTTGTAGGTCAACTATGATAAATATCTAAGTTATTAATAAAAATATTAAACAAGACTGGGCCAAGTGTAGATCCCTGGGGCACTCAAATGCAGACCATTGGTCAAGTTGACAGTGAATTCTTACCTATTGTTCTTTTGAGTGAGTCCAGCCTTTGAACCACTTCTGAATCCATCTGGTTATATTATCATGTAGTCCAAATCTCTGCATCTCTTTCACAAGAATAGTAACCTTTTCAGTCTTTCCTCATCTGTAAAACCATTTATAATACCTATATCACCTGGCTCAAAGCTAGCTTTTATGGGAACAAAATTAGTAAAGTGCTTTTCGCATCTGTAAATTACTATGCAAATGTGTCATCACCATCAGTCCCAGGACAAAACCCTCACAAGTGAACAATGAAGGTTTTTATGCCAGTATAGGGGTCTGTGAGACTATATGCCTGAAAACACATGCTACAGCAATTGGATATTATTACTTTCCTGTGATATCTATATTCTCTTTTCAAATTCCAAAAAGTACAAAGTTTAAGTGTAAACAACATATTTGAGAGTAGGGGTAGAGGAAGTCATAATGAAGCCTCTATGGGAATAGAAAATTCATTTTCCTAAAACCCAAACCCATAAAGGGGAGTTTGACCTTCTGGGCAGTTTTCCTCCACAGCAGTGATGTTTGGGGTTTATCACCCAGTGATCCAACAAAACATAGCTGGTCACCTCTTGACCTCTTGTGCTGAGTACCCTGAATGCTATAAAGAGAAGAAAAATACATGCTAAGCTCACAGTATGGTTGAGATAAGATTTAAAGACAGGACACAATTAGAGAAAAGGGAAAGCCTATACATGACTATTCAACCATTTATTAAGCATCTGCTATTTTCAAAGCACTGTGCTAGCCAATGGCACCATTTGTAGTTTAATTTTGTATAAAATGTGACATATTCCCTTTCCTCAAGGATCTTATATTCGTTCTGTTGGGAGCATGAGGATACCAATTAGGGGTCAATGAGAGCAACAAGGAGATCCAAAGTACTCTTAGAAAATTTGAAAAAGGAAAAATTTCCCAGAGGAGATTGTTGAATCAATTTACACACACAGGAAATAACTAGAGAACAATTCAAGGTTGTATGTGATCAAGTGCTAGGTTGGGGTTTTTTTATTAGACCATGAATGCTATAAGAAATTATTAAGTATGAGAGTCCAGCCCTGGAGAATCTTAAAGCAGAAGCTAAAACCAAATCCCAAAATTGGTTACATAGGAGCCTCACAGAGGAACTGCCATA
Organism: Dromiciops gliroides; assembly: GCF_019393635.1. Classification (NCBI taxonomy): domain Eukaryota; kingdom Metazoa; phylum Chordata; class Mammalia; order Microbiotheria; family Microbiotheriidae; genus Dromiciops; species Dromiciops gliroides. The sequence continues at coordinate 520,144,084 of NC_057862.1, read as the reverse complement.
TTGTATTTAGGTAGCTAGTTCCCATCCTACGCATAAAAGTTAATGTGGGTGGGAAATAATTCCAACTTTCTATCTTTCTATCTGGTTCAGTGTTTGCTCCTGCCCTGCCTTCATCATCCATCCTTCTAAAAATTATTTAGACTTGTCCATTTACCTTTTCCCTCCAGATATTTCCTGAGCCTACACTGGCCCTGCCCCATACCAAGTACCCTAGAAGGAACACCAAAATGGCTAATGTGGATAATGTTGTTCTCTCTTATCACTTCTCCTAAGTTTGAACTTCATCAGACCCTCGAGGATCCCAAAGTACTTTCAAGAATTTCTTCAAATGCCCTGAATTTTGAGTATAAATTGGCAGCATTGATTCTCCTTTATAAGCTAAAAAGCTGAGGTAAAAGGAGGTCAGGATTGTGAATCGAACCATCCACATGGTCATAGAGCTGGTTTGCAGAAAACAATCTAATATTTGGGAGCTTCCAGGATTCTTAGCAACCTATTACCAAAACACTGATTCAAATTTGCTGGCATATGTTACAGCTGAAAACATTTGGCTCTTCTCCTCTGTTCTGGCTAGCAGAAAAAGAATGATGTCCTGTAAAATGATTTTTAGACTAATTATATGGTCCAAATGTCCCAATGTTTGTGTTGGCTTCTCTTGTTTCAATTTCTAACTTAATTTTTTTAATTACAAACATAATAACTGTCAAAAACAAATAATTAAACATAGAAAGTGAGTAGTAAAACCCTTAATATTTAACAAGGTAGAACCAAATTAGCAAAAAAGCAAGTAATGCTTATTTACTGTGTCCTCTTCTAGGTCTGTCTGAAATGCCTCTATCTTTGTAAAAACTTAATTTTAACTTTCTCCTAGAGACCTAAAACCATCACATATATTAACTGATCAGTTATATGTAATAATTGGCCATTGTTTTATATTGTCCAGCATTTCTTCTCTAAAAGATCTGGAAATGCATTAGCAAATGACAATAACATTAACAAAATCCCAAGAGAGTGTCAACTCCCTGAAGGTCATACTGTTGCATTTTTTTTTTGTCTCTAAATCACCAGTGCCTGACACAACACCTTGCATATAGTAGTCAATCAATTAATTTTTATGAATTGAATAATAATGTCATACCAAGTAGAGAGAGGCTGGATGACCATTTGCCCATTTACTCATTCATTCATTTAGCAAAGATTTATTAGTACTTTCTATGAGTCAGAAACTATACTAGACACCAGACGTACAAGCACAAAAATGAAATAGACTTTGCCCACAAGGAGCTTACATTCCATTGGGGGAAAACAATATTACACAGAAAAGTGAAAATAAAATAGACATCAACTCCAAAACATACATGCTCTACTCTTGCCAACTGTCATTCTCCCCTTTTCCCCATCCCTGGAATCCCTGCCTGCATCCACCTTGGTTTCTAATAGGATGCCTTTTGCCTTTTCTGGTTCTGATCAAAGCCACTAACTCACTTCCCACCAGCTCTCCTTTATTTGTTTATTGTCTTCCCTCATTAGAATTTTAATTCCTTTGGGACAGGGGCTGGCCTGATTGCTTATGTTTGTATCATCACATTACCTGGCATCATCACAATACCTGGCATATAGTAAGTCCTTAATAAATGCTTTATTTAAATACAAAGTAATTTCTAAGTGAGCATCTGTAGGACATAAGCCACTGGGAAGAATAGGATAGACGTTCATAGAAGGGGACACTTGGCCTGAGTTTTGAAGGCAGCAATAACCCTGAGAGAGAGGAGTAAGGATGGAATGCCTTCCCATTAGAGAGGGCAGACTGTGCAAAAACACAAAGAAAGGAAATGTAATGTCACAGATGAGGGATAGCAGGCATGAAGGAAAGTAATGTCAATAAGAGAGGCTAGAGGGGACAGCTAGGTGGCACAGTGGATAAAGCACTGGCCCTGGATTCAGGAGGACCTGAGTTGAAATCTGGCCTCAGATACTTGACACTTACTAGCCGTGTGACCCTTGGCAAGTCACTTAACCCTCATTGCCCCACAAAAAAAAAAATAATTTAATTTAATTTAAAAATAAGAGAGTCTAAAGCCAAATTCAAAGGACTTTAGATGGCAAAAAGAAAACTTTCTGTTTTCTACTGGAGAAAAAAGGCACCATTTGAGCTTCTTGGGCATGAGAGTGAGGTGAACAAAGGGCAGCTAGGTGGCACAGTGGATAAAGCACTGGCCCTGGATTCAGAAGGACCTGAGTTCAAATCCGACCTCAGACACTTGACACAAGCTGTGTGACCCTGGGCAAGTCACTTAACCCTCATTGCCCCACAAAAAAAAAATGGAATGGGAAAATACTTAACAAAATAAATAAAATTACAATAGACCATTGGTATTCGGTCATCTCATTTGTATTCAACTCTCCTACAACTCCATTTGGAGTTTTCTTGGCAGAAATACTAGACTGGTTTTCCATTTCCTTCTCCAGTTTATTTTATAGATGTGGAAACTGAGGCAAACAGGGTTAAGTGACTTTGCCCAAGGTTATACAGCTAGTAAAGGTCTGTGGTCAAACCTGAACACACCTTTCTGACTCCAGGCCCTAACTCTATCCATTGCACCACCTAGATCATGTTAATATGTGGTTTTCTAAGTCAATATGCAGCCCATAGGAATCTTTATGTACGGTTTAGCTCCTGTTTCTATTTGAGTTTTACCACTGGTGTAAAGGCTATACTAAAAAAGGGAAGGACAGGAGGCAAGGAACTATTGCAATAGCCTATGTAAAATGTATTAGGGACTTGAACTAGGCTGATGGCCATGTCAGTGGAGAGAAAGGGACTAATGAAGTGGTAGAATCAACATGACTGGACAATTGAGAGGATTCCACCTCTCCACCTGCTGATTAGGACAGGTGACCCAGAAGTATTCTCTAACTCTGAGATTCTAGAACAACTCTACCATACTGGATGTACTGGTTACATGTATATATGCCTTTGAGTGTGAACCATTTACATCTTCTGGTATTTCCAGTGTCGTGAAACTCCTTCCAGTGCCTCATCATGGCATGGAAGTGACCTTGAGCTTTCAAAGACTAGGCTAGTGTAGCACAGGTTCAGACAGGTCTGACCAGGATCAAAAGGACTGGAGAATGGTCAATGGTCTTTCATCCCAAGACCAGCCTAAAGTCAGAGAGACTCATCCAATTGGGTTTTCAGCAAGGTGATGGATTTTTTTTTTCTAGCCAAAGCAATTCATGTAAACCATCTCTGTGAAGGCACAGAGGTATTCCAGTCTACATTAAAGGAGAGAGTACACACACACTGAGGAAATCATAAGCCCTGGAAGTATTAAATAACTTCCACCACAACATTTACAAAGTGCTTTCTTCCCAATAAGGGAAGGGGAGAGGAGGGAAAAGAAAGGGAATAAGCATTTGTTAAGTGCTAACATGTGCCAGACACTGTGGTAATCGCTTTACAAATATCATCTCATTTAATCCTCATAACAACCCTGTGAATCGTTATTATTATACCCATTTTTTAAAGATGAGGAAATGGAGGCAGAAAAAGGTTAAGTGATTTTCTCGAGGTTATACAGCTAGTGTCTAAGACCAGATTTGAACTCAAGTCTTGCCAATTCCCCGGACCCAGCCCTCTATCCAGCACACCACCTGGCTGTCTCTAACAACCATGAGAGATACAAATCATAGTCTTTCAATTTTACAAACGAGGAAACACAACCAGTCAATGAATCAATCAATAAACATTAAGGGCATACTATATGTCAGGCACTGTGCTAAGCATTGAGGATACAAAAAAAAAAAAAGGTAAAAGACAGTCCCTGTCCTCAAGGAGCTTACAATCTAATGGGATAGAAAACATGCAAACAAATCTATACAATGCAAACTACATATAAGATAAATAGGAAATAATTAACAGGGGGGGAAGCACTAGGATTAAGGGGGGTTGGGGAAGGCTTCCAGGAAAAGAAAGAAGTTTAATTTGGTACTTAAAAGAGCTAGGAAAGTCAATAGCAAGAGGCAAGGAGAGTTTTCCAGTTATCTGGGAAAGCCAGAAAAAATGCCTGCAGCTGAGCATCTGCTATATTCAAGGAACCATACCAAGTGCTATGGAGGGTCTTATAAGTATTCTAAACCCTCCCAGTAAGAATCAAACAATCCAGCTGGGGATAAAAAAATGTAAATATATGAAGAGTTAAATAGAAGTATTAAGTATTACTAGAAAAAAAAAAGCAAAACAGCAACAAGACAGTATTTGAATAAGGGTTGAATGATTATAAACCACAGAGCTATGCATTCAGAGGAGGGAGAGAGTTCTGAGTGCCTCAGGGCTACTGGAAGACTGTATGGAAAAGGCACTTAAGCTGGAGAGAATTGCCAGCTGTCTCCCTTTTTGAAGAAGTACCAAGGCCTTTCCCTGAATGTAGGACATTGCTATTAGATTTGCCTCGATGCTCCTAGCATCTGTGATTTCATCAATGCAGAGACTACGACTCCCCTACCCCCTTGGGAGATCTTCATGGATGGCTGTATCCTCCCCACCCCCACAGCCGCACCCTGCATCCCCCCCAAAAAAGCAATCATCTCCTCTGGTGAGGAGCTTCTCTAAGTTTAATTTGGCTGGTGCTCACACGACACGCAGTCCATTGCCTGGACTGTGCTCAAAGACTTTCTGGCATGGTAGAGCCTGCCTGGGATTAGAACAGTGACAGAGTCTCTAAGAATCCGTGCCACCATAAGCTCCCAGAGAAAAGGGGTCATTAGGGGGAGATCTGAGTCAGAAATACAATAGAATGTAGGTGGTGTACATGTGTGCATGCACACACACACACACACACACACACACACACACTGTGTGGAATAACAGAAAGCATATAAATGAAGCAAAGCAAAGTTATGGGGGGGAAATGACCAGGAAGTAAAAATCATCACTGTTGCCGGAAGGATGGTGTAGGAGAAGGTGAAAATGCCAAAATCTTGAGTACTGGCTCCACGACTTACACACTGTGAGCAAATTCCTTCTCCTTCTAAGCCTCAGTTTCCTCATCTGTAAAATGAGAGGGTTGGACTAAAGGATCTGTAAGGTTCGTTGCAGCTGTAACACTCTATGAAATTGGTTCTACAGCTCAAGAGAGGATTCATATTCCCAGAGCTAGCAGCAGATTTTCCAAACACCAAATCTTTTATTTTTTTTATAAAAGAAGATTAATCTCCTAAGCTTTGGGTCTGACTTCACATCTGTCGGAATGCCTGGAATACTATACAGTGAATTCCAACTCTGCTGTGTTCAATGGAGGAATCTCTCACAGGTGGTAATTATTATGACCTTCAGATCTCCAAGGGAAGGGCTTTAAAAAAAAAAAACACACAAATAAACTGTAACCAAGGCTTCTTTTTATAATGAAGCAAAGAAATAATTTGTGTTTAGATGTAGTGAAGAGACAGTACTGGATGACATTTGAAAGGTTTGCTTCCACAGCCAATGGGTTTGGACACCAAATCCATAGCAGTCCTAAGCCTTGGACCCAAATAAAGTATCATTGAAAAGTGGAAAGATAGTGAGTCAGATGTGACCTGGATTCAAATCTTAGCTCAATTATTGACTATCCTAAAACGCTTACTAGCTCTATGACCATAGGCAAATAATTTAGCCTCTGTCCTCCAAACAACTCTATAGAACTCGTCTTTGAAGCCACAGAGAGGATGATGACAACCTTGGGAAGAGGAATTTCCCCATGTTGACAAACTATATTTATTTCACATATTTGAATAGTGGTAAGAATACCAGACTTGAATCAGAAAATATGAATTCAAGTTCCAGTATTGCTATGGACTAGTTTGTCATTTTGTAAATGCCTGTTATGTGTTGTTATGTGCTGAATATACAAAGTCAAAAAAAAAGTTCCTCACCTGCTTACATTTGACCCACCAAACAGCACTACTACATTTTTTCATGTGAGAACTGGGAAATTAGCACAAATACCAGTGGATATGGAATTTTAATTGCCAAGGGTTTATCAGCCACAAAGTTTCATTTACCATGGTTTAAATTGTGAGGGCCAAAATTTGGTATACTGAGTGTTATTTAGGTGACTCGCCTTAATATTGGGGTCCCAGAAATATGAAGGACCTTTAAGGTTTAACCCTCCCCTCTGAATAGCCCTTTTTTAGATATTTCTCCCAGGCCAATAAGAAAGGAGCCTCTAAGCTTTAGTTCACAAAAGGATCAAATTTTATTACTTGGGAATTAATTAAACAACAAAAGTGAAACCAATAAAAAATCAAAGATAAGGAAATAGGAAAATGGAAATACAGATGAATATTATTAACTCTAAACTTAACCTGTGCAATCCCAGACTGATTTCCAATTAAGCTAGTTCAAAGGAATTTAGGGTTTTCCATCATTAACTCACCCAACCTGAAAGTTTACGGTTGCTGACCAGAGACAGCAGTCACCTGTGACAGAGCAGGAACACGAGCCGCCACCACCACCACCAGGGCCCAAGCAGAAAGAACGAGAGGGAACTCGCATACCGGAAGTAGCCCACCTCCCTTCTGGGAGTGTTCAATCTCCCCTCCCCCAAAAGGGGAGGTCCTTCAAAACGCTGCCTTTGTAACCTCAGGGTGGGCCAGGTGTGGCCCCTCCCAAATGAGTTAGCTAAAAACGGGAATATTAATCTTTACCACAAATAATTTTTACCACAATATACATATATAGTCTCAAAGATCCCTAATACAATAGAGAGAAAATAGCCCTGGGTTTAGTCACAGAATCTGAATTCAAAGCCCAGTTTTAATACTCGCTACCTGAATGGCCTTGGTCAAATCACTTAATATCTACCTCAGTTTCCTTCCCTGTAAAATGAGGAACATCAAGTGTCTAAGGGCTCTTCTGCCTCTAAACCCTATAACAGTCTATCTAGCAGGATGAACCTAGGTTCAAATTCTGGATCTTCCTCTTATTAGCCATATGACCTTGGGCAAATCACCTGTGTTTCTGTACACATGCCCATAGCTCCTAGGTTTAGAGACCTTAGAAGACCTGGAATAGCTGGCCAAGAAAAGTCAACCTTGTTTTAGTACCTCTATGACTATGACTCCGCATTTCCCATCTTCATAAGAGGGGAGTTAAAGTACTTAGAAATGAAGACAGATGACCTGTGGATCATGGCAGATGCACACCGGAGCATGTAAAGACTTTAATGTTATAGCAAGGAAATACAATTAGATTCACTCATAAGAGTTTTGCTTATACTTTTTTGTGAATTTGTTCATTTAAGCCCAAAATGTCCCAGATATTGATACATGAATTAATATTTAAAACATATTTAAATATTATTTAAAAGTGTCGAATGGACTGCATGCCTCAAGAGGTTTTGCATTTTTTCTCACTGAAGGTCTGCTTTCAGTAGAGACTGAATACACAGGTCAGATGTCATTAACTCCTATGAAGGTACAGATTAGACCAGGTGACATCTGAGGTTCATTCCATCTCTGTGTGATTGTGACTCTTTGGAACTAAGCCTCTGGTTCTTCATCTACAAAAGAGGGATAATAATACTTGAACTCCTTGCCTCGAAGGATCAAATGAGATAATGTCTATAAATCTCTTTGCAAACTATAAAAAAACTATATAAATTTGTATGCTCTTTTGATTACCCTGACTCACAAATGCCTACTCAATCTCATGAATATACATACTCAGAGTTGCCAATTGCTGGTGATGGCCAACCTGTGATAAAGTCAAGTCAAATCAAGTCAATAAGCATTTGTTTGTGTGCCTACCATGTGCCAGGCACAGTGCTAAGGATACACAGAAAGACAAAAAGATAGTCCCTACCCTCAAGGAGTTCGTAGTCATATAGAAGACTACCTGCAAACAATTATGCACAAACAAGATATCCACAGGATAAATTGGAGATAATTTTAGAGGGAAAATGCTAGCATTGAGGAGAATTGGGAAAAGCTTCTTATAGAAGATAGGATTTAAGCTGGAACCTGAAGGAAGCCAGTGAAACCAGGAGACAGATGAGGTAGGAGAGAATTCCAGGCATGGGAGACATTGAAAATGCCTGGAATCAGGAGATGGAATGGACTGTGTGAGAAATAGCTAGGAAGGCAGAGTAACAGAATCATAATATACACAGATAAGAGTAAGGGGTAAAAAAGGCTGGAAAGGTAGGAACAGGTCAGATAATGAAGAACTTTGGAAGTCAAAAGGATTTTTTATTTGATCCTGGAAGAAATAAGGAGCCAGTGGAGTTTATTCATTAGGCAAGGATAACATGGTCAGACCTGTGCTTTAATAAGATTAATTTTACAGCCTAGTGATAGATGGGCTTGAATGGGGACTTGACCAGCAAGCTATTGTAATAGTTTAGATGGGAGGTGATGAGGAATAGTTGCTGTATCAGAGGAGATAAATATAAGCAAAATGTAGCAAATGAACAAGACTTGACTTGGATTTGGGGGATGAGAGTGAGGATTTGAGGATGACACCAAGGTTGGTGACTGGGTGACTGAAAGGATGTAGTGTCCTTAGCAGTAATAGGAAAGTTAAAAAGAGGAGAGGTTGAGGGGGGAAATCATGAATTCAGTTGAGTTTAAGATGTCCATAAAACACGTTCAGTTTAAGATGTGTACAAAATATCCAGTTCAAGATGTCCAATAGATAGTTGCGGATACAAGATTGGAGATAAGACATGTTAGGGCTGAGTCTTTAGGATTTTCCACATATATCATCATATTGCCTGCAAAAGGAGATAGTTTCATTACCTCATTCCCTATTCTTAATCCTTCTTTTTCTTCTCTTATTGCTATTGCTAAGATTTACAGTACATTATTGAATAATATTGGTGACAGTGGGCAATATCACACCTGATATTACTGGGAAAGCTTCTAGCTTATCCCCATTACAAATAATAGGGCTAGGGGCAGCTAGGTGGTGCAGTGGATAAAGCACTAGCCCTAGATTCAAGAGTCCAAATTCGGCTTCAGACACTTGACACTTACTATCTGTGTGACCTTTGGCAAATCACTTAACACTCATTGCTCCACAAAAATAATAATAATAATAATAATAAAGCGGGGCAGCTAGGTGGCGCAGTGGATAGAGCACTGGCCCTGGAGTCAGGAGGACCAGAGTTCAAATCTAGCCTCAGACACTTAACACTTACTAGCTGTGTGACCCTAGGCAAGTCACTTAACCCCAATTGCCTCAGCAAAAAAATAATAATAATAATAAAGCTAGACAAATAAATCTGAGTATCATCTGCATAAAGTTGATAATTGAATTCATGGGAGTCAATGAGATTAGCAAGTGAAATAGTGTAGAAGAAGAGAAAAGAACTCCAGATCAAGTCCAGTGGAACACCTTCATTTAATATGCATTGTCTTTGATAAAGAACCAGCAAAGGATACTGAGAAATGGTCAGATAATTAGGAGGACAAGCAGGAGAGAGTACTTTCACACAAAAACTAGAGAGTATCAAGGAAAAGATGATAGTGTCAAAGGCTGCAAAGACTCGGGATGAGGTTGAGAAAATGACATTAGATTTGCCAAGGAAGAACATTAGTAACTTTAGAAAGAGCAGTTTCAGTTGAATGATGAGAGTTAAGAGATTGAAAAGAAAGGAAGTGGAGGCACTTAATATGAATGGCATTCTCAAGGAAGGGAGATTGGTAGAGTGCCTGAAGGAAAACTTCAGCCAAACGGCAATGAATCCCTCCCCGATTCCAAGCCTCAGTCATTCCTCACTTTTTCACTTTTGTTCCCAAACCTCTAAGTGTTCCTTTCATCTCCCCCAAAACCAGAGAACATTTTTATCCAGGTGAAATCTGGGTTCGTAATTAGTCACTTTGCAAGTGAACATGCAAGGGAGGCTAAAAAGTTAATAGGTGAGGCAGCTAGGTGGCGCAGTGGATAAAGCACCGGCCCTGGAGTCAGGAGTACTTGAGTTCAAATCCAGCCTCAGACACTTGACACTAGCTGTGTGACCCTGGGCAAGTCACTTAACCCCCATAGCCCTGCAAAAAAAAAAAAAGGTGAAAGAAAAACTTGTAGGGATGAAAAGATCAATTGAGGTTTTTTGAGGATTGGGAAACAAAGGCATGTTTGTAGGCAAGAGGGAAGCAGCTAATAGGGAGAGATCCAAGGTAAATGAGGGAGTGGAGATGATAGAGGAGGCAATGTGCTGGAAAAGAAAGGCTAGAGGGGGCAGCTAGGTGGTGCAGTGGATAAAGCACTGGCCCTGGATTCAGAAGGACCTGAGTTCAAATCCAACCTCAGGCACTTGACACTTACTAGCTGTGCGACCCTGGGCAAGTCACTTAACCCCCATTGCCCTGCAAAAAAACCCAATAAAATAATAATAATTAAAAAAGAATTATTTAAAAAAAGGGTAGAAAGGGATCATTTAGGCATATAAAAGGGTTTGCCTTGGCAAGGAGAAGGGACGCCTTGTGAGACTGGTGTAAAGGAGGAGAATTAGTGAAAGGCATCTTTTGTCCATAAAGATTTAAGATGTCTATAAATCATGTTGAGTTTAAGATGTATACAAAATATCCAGTTCAAGATGTCCAGTAGACAGTTGGAGATGCAAGACTGGAGATAAGAACACATACTAGGGCTGGACAAATAGATCTGAGAATCATCTGCATAGAGATAATAATTGAATTCAAGGGAACTGATAAAATCACCCTGTGAAGTACTGTCAAAGAAGAAAAATGCTGAGTAATATGAGGTGAGAAAGAAGGAAGAAAGGGGAGCTCTTGTCAAATGGCCTCAATTTTTTCAGTGAAACACCAGGCAAGATGCTCAGCTGAGAGGGTAGGGTTAGAGAGAGGCACAGAAAGTTTGCCGAAGAATGGCGAAGTTGAGTGCCTGTAGCACCAGTCTTAGTTTCAACAGGACACCTAAGAAAATTGCCATGACATTCTTCATATCCTTTAATAGATACCAGAGAAATCAAGAAGTACACACTATTATGTAATCATTATAAACTCCATGGTGTTTGTTTTCTTTGCATCATGTTGTGCATCCTGGATTTGGATGCTTTGATGAATGCTCTAACTCTTATTTCATAAGCCCAATATTTCATCATGTTTTCTTAAATTGATTTATATCATTCCACACACATTAACTCCTACCCAAAGTCAGCCTTCAGGCATGGTCATATACTCACACTCTCTCCTTTTGGATACATTGTGTTTTTGAGGAGTACTAGTCTTAAACATTTCAGTTCCAAATTACCAATCTTGATCATAAAATAAATTGCCTTTAAAGTGTTTCTAGATTGCAATATCCCCATATTCTAAGATACTTTCAATGTTTCAACTCTAAAATCCTATTATTCTATGATGATGGATCATTGTCAATCTGGAGAGAGCAGCCTGGGTTTTTTGGTTTGTTTGTTTTGTTTTGTTCTTTGCTTTTTTTTTACTTTTTTTTTTGATTGGGCAATGAGGGTTAAGTGACTTGCTGAGGGTCATTCACACAGCTAGCAAGTGTCAAGTGTCTGAGGCCAGATTTGAATTCAGGTCTTTCTGAATGCAGGACCTGTGCTTTATTACACTGTGCCACCTAGCTGCCCCAAAGGGACATAAAATCATATAGGTGATAATCCCAACTCATCTGTTCCCACTGAGACACTCAGATCTATGTGGGATTTTTTGTTGCTCAGTCATGTCCAATTCTTTGTGACCCCATTTGGGGTTTTCTTGGCAAAGATACTAGAGTGATTTACCATTTCCTTCTTCAGCTCATTTTACATATGAGGAAACTAAGGCAAACAGGGTTAAGTGACTTGCCCAGGGTGTATATATAGAAAAGAAGAATTAATAGGGGCTATACTGTCTTGCAGTACTTAAAAGATTATAACATGGGAGGGGAAATTTAATTATTTTTTTGGTCCCAGGGGATGGAACAAGGAGCAATGCATGGAAGTTAGAGACAAATTTTAGCTCGATCCTAAGAAAAACTAGACTGCCAGGATGCCAGATAACAACTCATTGGCAATGTTGGAGAGAGGATTCACATGTCAGAAATAGTTTGAACTCAATAACCACTGAAGTCCAGTCAACTCAAGTTCTGAAAGTATGCAAAGGGAGATAGCTAAAGAGGCTATTATGAGTCCATCAATCAATTAATCAAGAAACATTTATTAAGGTCCTACTATATGCCAAGGACTGTGCTAAGCACTAAGTTACAAAAGGAAACAAAAACAGCTTCTTCCCTTAAGGAGCTTATAATTCCTTGGTTGAGTTGCAGAAAAGAAAATTTAGGTTTCTTGCGGGGGGGGGGGGGGGGGGGGGGGCGAAGGGGTTTGGAGTGAATAGAATGGACTTCCCCGGACTGGGATAGACCCACCCTTGTTAGAGATCTTCAGGTAAAGGCTAAATGACCATTTGTCAAACATATTGTAAAGGGTATTCCCAGACAGGTTAGTCTAGGTGGTCTCTGAGGTTCCTTTATGAAACTCTGAGGTTCTATGAAATAAATATCTTATGCGTATACATATATATACAGATATATGCATATGTGTGTATCTGTTCATATACATGCATGTTATATATACAGATATATGCATGTGTGTATATATTCATATACATGCATGTATAGATTGTATATACACACATAAATATACATGCATATATATCCATTTTAGGTCCTTCCATATACATGCATATGTATATAGACAAATATATACAGATATACAAATATATATATATATATATACATATGTATGTACTTGGAGAGAACTAGCCAAAAATGGATCAAAATGTAAAAATGAATGGATGGATGGATGGATGGAGAGAGAGAGAGAGAGAGTGCAAACCAAAAATGATCAAAAATAGATAGATACACACACACACACACACACACATACACACATACCATGCAAACTTTTACAGGCTTTGATGCAGCAATGTTATCTAACCTCTTTTTTTCCTCTGTTTTCATTTCAGGGACGATGCATCAATTTCACTAGAGTGAAGAACCAACCACCTGCCAAGTATCCACTCAACAACTCCTATCGCCCCCCTTCTCTGCCTCCTGCCCCCATCTATACTCCTCCACCTCCTGCTCCCCTCTCAACTCCCCCACCCCCTAGTTCTCCCACACCCCCAACGCCAAACCCACCTTCCACACTGCCCCCACCCCCTCAGGCCCCACCCCCCAACCGAGTGCCACCACCCTCTCGCCCCCCACCTCGGCCTTCTGTCTAGTATCCAGAATCCATCCTTCCAGCTCCCTCAGATGCCTTGGAGAAGAGGCCTCTCTGCAATATTATAGCATACACCTTTCAAGTTTTCAGAAACGAGTGGCAATCAAAAAATTCACACTCACTTTTTTTTTTTAATTTAGACACAATAATAAACTGACAACTTCAGGGTCAGCCAAAAGAAAAAGAGAAATTTTAAAGTGCCTTTTAAAAAGCAAGCTGGCAGGGTGACAATATAAGGAATGCTATCTAATCTCCACCTCTGGAAGGAGGCCATTATGAGGGCCTCCCTGGGATCAGAAAATTAGCATGATGTTCTCATTATTAGGATGTAATCCTATAATTCATGGACCCACAATTCACTGTATTTCAATGGCCTAAATGGGAATATATCCTGTGGAGACTCACAAGGAAGTCATTTCCTCATAGCTGAAATGCAATGTGTCATTAGAAACCATATTCCTGGAATTCTAAATGACATCTCCCTAACTCTACTGCACCCTATGCTCACTCCAGCCTTGATCTTGAAACTTCAGGAATTCAATGGTCTTTTGACTCTTGCAGAGTTGTAACACCTTTTCAATCAAAGGAGGGTTTTGTCTTTTGTTTTGTTTTATATCGATTTCTAGCAAGGATCAGTCAGTCAACATAAAAGAGTTTGAAACTCCATTGGTGGGCATCTGAGAAGCATACCCTCAAAGAGGCATCTTCCTGGGGATTATGGAGACCACAGAATATCTCTCCCCACCTAGACTATGACAATCACAGTGATGCTGAAGCAGGTGTTTGTTGAAGGATTTGAGTATGTTGCCTTGTAGAAGTGGAAATCATTTAAAATGTCATTCAGAGAAGAATCAGCACATGTATAAAAGAGGAACCAGTTGCTTCAAAAACAGAATGAATCCCAGAATGTCAGAGCTGAAAAAAGACCCAACTCTTCATTTTACAGATGAGGAAACTGAGGCTCACAAATGTTCGGTGACTTGTCAAAGTCACATAGGTACTAAGTTGAAATAATAAGCCAGACCCGAGTCCTCTGATTGTAAATCCAGTGCTTTTCCCATTACAGACAAACTCAGGAAGGGGATCAGGCACTTCAGTCCCATTGAAAAAGTTCTCAAAACCTGTGGCTCATGAGGAGTTAGAAATACCCCAACCTTCAATCAATCAGATAGCTAATCTTTCTTAGCACCAGGTGCTCGAATCATTTAACAATTTCCATTCATGTCCAGGATCACAGGTTAGCTAGGCTTCCAGAGATGTGTGGCATGAAGAAATAATTCATTTTGGGTTTGTTCCCACCAAATTGAAAATGACTATCTTCCCAAAATGTAATCATTAGTACTAGTTCCCATAATACCATTGATTTGTGTGTGTGTGTGTGTGTGTGTGTGTGTGTGTGTGTGTGATTTCAGAGCTGGGATTTAAACTGAATCTTTAATTTCTAAACGATTTCAGGGTAGGGTTGGGGGAAGTGGAGGGGTAGGCCAGAAGAGGAGGTATGCGGAAGGTTTGGTGTTGGAATAGGAGGATCATTCCCAAGCCCTTTGAGTAATATGAATAATACGAGAGTGTTTGTGTACATATTTCTTCTCTAGTGTCCAAGAAAATCACGTCCATCTATTATCATCTGTTAGCCAAGGTGAGGTCAGGCCAGATGTGCAATATAGAAGTAGGTCAACAAGGAATGCACTGGCTTCAATTTCATAAGCAGGCCTTGGGCCCACCCAGCTCTAGGGCCTAACCTAGAAAGGGCTATAAGTTAACTTTCTGAACATCTGCCTTCATTACGCAGTACTTGAAAGAAGTCAGGATAGCTTACAGTGATAGTCTGTACCCTACCCAATGTTCCTTCTCTTTTCTTCCAGGCTGAGCAGAAGGTTAAATAAGTAGCCACTTACACAATACAATGTGAGGAGGATCTATCTCTTCAAAATAACTCTAACCCCAAATAATTTACTGTGGTATCTGAAATTCCTACTATTCACTGCTTTTGGTTCCATCACATGGATTTCCTGGGAAGAATTTCACATTAAAATGCAAGAACCTACTTTGGCTTAGATTAGCTAAAAATCCATGGTTTCGCTGGGGAATGTGGCATTTTGTAACCCAGTGATCCACCTGCCTGAGATAGAGTAATTAAGTTCTAAGGAACTGCCTGAAATACATCAAGATAAAGTGACTTTCCCAGAGTCATATAGCTACTAAGTCAGAATTTCATATAACTACTAAGTCAAGGAATTAGACCCAAGTTTTCCTGATTCTAAACACAGTATACATTCCAATATATTGCTTCTGTTATTTGGATTGGTATATCAAATTATACTCACAGACCTAAAAGGCCAACTAACCCCCATGGTTTACAAAAGTAAACTACCTTCCCAATTTTGCCTAGAGCTAGCCCTGGCCCTTTGGGAATCATAGAATGTCTGTGCTGAAAGGGACCTCAGAATAGAAAATAAAGGACATCAGATCTAGAAGGGAACTTGAAACTTAGAATGTTAGAGGTGAAGAGAACCCTCCAACCCCTACACAGCTGAAAAGTGAAGCCCAGAAAGGGGCTGTGACTTATCTAAAGAGGGAGCCAGGGCCAAATTACAGATCTCCTCACGCCTAGCCCTGGGCTCCTGCTAGGACACCATACTGCCTTCTACCCTTCTAGGAATCTGTCAGAATTTCCTTTACCACTAGAGACGCAAATCTCTAAGAACCTTTGGCAGATCGGTTCCGCCTTTTCCCGTTTCCAGAGCAAACTTCACCTTCTGCTTTTTATGAACATCATCATTCTGGAAGCAGGGCCAGACAGTTCCTATGCTAGCCACAATGATATCACAGAACACTGGATCCCAGACACCAGCTGTCATATTTCGTAGGAAAGGAAACCTCTCATGGGCTCCCGAGCCCTTGAGGTTGGAGATAATCAGCCCCATCCAATTGTTTTGTCTGCTGGCAGCACAGAACAGCGTTTTTCCCATCCCTCAAGCGGTAGTGGTCCCTGCAAACAGCAGTAGCAAACCCTACTCTTTCTTCAATGTCCTGCCTAGTACACCCCTTCTAGTAGTGGGGCTTAAGATCTCAGAACTAGGGTTAAATGCCCTTCCTCAAAAGCCATGCAAGCACAGTTTCCCCTGAGTTGTGTCAACCATCTTTTTTTGATGTACCAAAGAACACAGTATTTGTACTGTGGGAATGTGGGATAATCTCATGAAGGACTGGCAGTGTTTGTTCTTCAAATGTGAAATTTTTTAAAAAATACTTTATGAAAATGACCCTCCTCCAAAAAGTAAATACATCAATCATCAAATGATGTCATGTGATATCTCCAGTCATTCAGAATGGCTGGGGGTAGGAATGGGAATTTATATACACTGTAGTGATTGAACCTGTATTTTGTTAACAAGCTATTAAATACCAAAAAAAAAAGTCTTTCATTAGCCATTTTATAAAACCTGTCAGGACATATTGGAGTCAGCATCTCTATATGAAAGAAGCAGAGGACATACAATTATGATCAGGAAAATATACAAAATGATTTTTCAAAGCCCATGTTGGAGTCCAGTTCCAAATTCATGTTGTATATATTCTTAATGCATGCTTACCATATGTTAGATGGAAGCATTTCCTATCCAATGTGGATAAAGAGAACAGTTGTAGTAAATTATTATAAAGTCAGTGATATTTCACGGCAGGTACCAAGCTGTGCTTGTTTGTTGTCTCATGATTGTATTGCTTTTTTATATATAAATGTACAAATATTTACTAAAGGGACGAGAACCTATTTTGCATAGCATTAATTGGGATGGATCGATCATGAGTCTCAATCTGCATTTTCTAAGTCAAGCTAGGTTTTGTGTAGCCTGGGACTTAAGGATATCAACGTGTGCCACACTTACATACCAGCTTTACAACCTATGAAGTCATAATGGCATGAATAGATAAATAGTAAACTTGGAAAGTATTCTGGCTGGAATTCACTACATTAGAGATATTCCCAAAAGGAACATTAATGATCTCCTATGCACAAGATAGGAAAACAAACATGCGGCACTTAGCACAGTGCCTGGCTCATAATAGTAAGTGCTTAACAAATGTTTGTTGATTGATTATTGATCAATTGATATACTAACACTGCAGATTTAATAAAAAATTAATGTCATGTAAATCAGGTTGAACCAGTTTATGTACTATATATATAGATATATCCAGTAAAGTCCCATTTATCCAGAATGGTTGGGGAAGAGGTATTCCGATTAATTGAACATTTTAGTTAAACTGAATGTAACTGTATATACCATACATGCATTATCAATTTTCAAAGAATTAAACTTTTATAAAGTACACTTAACACTAAACCATGTTTCATCCTTCTTTGGTTACTTATATAGAATTTCAGAAACTTTCAGTGCCTCAAGTTCATTGTTATAAACATCCATTATCTTTGTACAACACTATAGATGTAGAAGATATGGGATATTGGGTAAAATCTGTACTATGACATACTCAAGAAGTTGCTTTTTAAAAATAAATCCCAAATGTCATCCTATTTGTTATTTCTCTCTTTTTCATACACATAGAGTACAGGCTATGCTAATGTATGAATTCCAGAGTGTCATGGGTAGGCTGCCTTTCTAAAAATGTAATCACTGTAGCAAAGACTAAAGCAGCCTTTTCCCAATTTATCCTATCTCCTTTGCTAAAACTACCATTCTTTGTCCTTTAATTTTGCAATATTCAGAACTTTCCAATTATTTCTCTATTTCCCAGTTCAACTTCCCAATCAGCATCCAGGCCATCTTTCCAGTGAATCTTTCCCTAACACACGCACCAGGAGAAAATGATATTATCCTCCTGAAATTTCCTATAGCACTTTGTCTAGACCTCTTCTTTGTACTTATCCCACTTCCTTATTTGAATAAATATCTTTACTGCCCTCCCCCACCCCAGGCAGCTAGGTGACACAGTGAATAAAGCACTGGGCCTAGAGTCAGAAAGGCCTGATTTCAAATCCAGCTTCAGATACTTACTAGCTGTGTGACCCTGGGCAAGTCACTTGACCCTGTTTGCCTCGGTTTCCTCATCTGTCAAATGAGCTGGAGAAGGAAATGGCAAACTACTCCAGTATCTTTGCCAAGAAAATCCCAAATGGGGTCACAAAGATTCTGAAAAGACTGAACAACAAACCTTACTGCCTCCTCCCCTGTTTTAGATTGTGAGCTCCTTAGGAGCAGGACCTGTTTTCATCTATCTTTGTATTCCTAGCATTGTACTATGTACTATGCCTTGTACATAGTAGGCACTTAATAAATGTTTGTTGGATATGTTGTTGAATTAAATTTATTTGGAGGGAAGAAAGGGTATCTTCATTTCAAGATTTTGTACCAATTCATTTTAACAAGCTCTGTAAGATCATTTAGTCAAAAGAAACCGTGCCAAAAATACAAAATTGGGGCAATGCTTTCTCCAAATTCCCATTTATGCTTCACATCACAGAAGTCAAGGCATGCTATTATTATTTGCAATGGAGAAACACTAAAAATTTTCCTAGTAAATATGGGAGTAAAGTAAAAATGCCCTTTTCCTCACTATTATGTTATATGGTTCTAAAAATACTAGTGATAAGAATAAGTCAAGAGAAAGAAAGTAGAGGTATAAATATTGGTGAAGACAAAATGTTCCCTATTTTCAGATTATGTGATGACTTGAGTTATTTTTCAAAAATACCTTAGAATTAACAAAAAATGAATTATGATAATAGTTTCAGTAAAGAAGCAGAATATAAAATAAATCAACAAAAATTGTCACCACTTCTATGTGACAATAATAAAATCCAGAAGGAAATAATAAAAAGAGAAATCATAGTCAAAATAATTCATAAACTCATGGAGTCATTCTACCAAGACATTAAAAATACAATTATAAAATACTCTTTAAAGAAATAATGACAATTGGAGGGACATTCATTGCTCAAGGTTGTATTTCACTAATATAATAAAAAGTTATGAAACTCTTAATCAGTTTATAAATTTACTATTATGACAATCAAACTACCAAGGGAATATTTTAAAGAGCTAGGGAAAACAACAATAAAATCCATTTAGAAGAGTTAAAGGTTGGGAATTTAAAGTGAAATAATAGGAGAAAAGGGTAGGAATGAAAGAATAACACATGAAGACCTAAAAGCATGTTATAATGTGTGTGTGTGTGTGTGTTATATGAGCACTGGCTCATCAAAAAATATTTTATACTATTTAAATGAGTAGAACAGACCAGATTAGCAAGAATTATATAATCAAACAATGTTATTATCTAAACTTCAACAAATCCAAGAACATAACTTACTTGAGTAAAAAATACCACCATTTTAAAAGAACTTCTGAGAAAATTGGAAAACAATTTAGCAGAAATTAGGTTTGGATCAACATGTTATATCATATGCCATAATAAATTAAATGCACTTGCCAAACGCAAAAGGCCACACAATTAAAAGCAATCAGAAGAGAATGAGACCAGGGACCTTTCAAAACCATGGCTAGGGGTGGCAGAATTCTTAACCAAATAAGGAATAGAGAAGATTACAAAAGCCATAATAGATGGTTTGGACATGATAGTTAGGGGCTAGATTTCCAAATTCTGGAACCAGTCAATCACAGGATTAGGGCCTATCCTGGAAGAGTGGAAAAGTTGAAATTGAATCATCAGGTGGTTTATTTCCTAACCAGAAAGAAACCATCTCCAGAGCTCATATCTCCTTGGCAAGCCCTAAGGGTTGCTACCAGGTATATATCAGTATAAATTATTATCATCATGACTTGGTCCAGGCGGGAGCCAGGGAAGAAGATATTCAATGGAACTAAATTGATATTTTGATGGTCACAACAATTTACTCTGGAATTGTGTTTACCTGGGAGATCAAATTCAGAATGAAAGAACATAGCTAATGGCACAAGTAATTATGGTGATTAAACTTGCCAAAAGCTCCTTATGAGTATAGGTGTGCAAAGAACATAGGCCGGGTGTGCCAGACACACCTACCCCACATTCTATGAATGCCTAGGATAATTCCAGAATATGCCAAACTCCAAAACAAAATGAGAATTTTTTTTTCAACTGGGGAAGGTCACTGGGTCCTGCTGGGGGCATTGAAAGGTTGGATACACTTCCTTAAGCCTTGGCCAGTGGGTTTGGGATGAAACAACCAAGGTGACTAACCTGGGAAGGGGTGATAGGAGAGGGATGTTATGGAAGTGCCTGCTTAGTCCCAGGTTCCTATATGTCCTTGGAAGGGCTAAAGAAGAAAACTCTAGAGGATGTTATAAGCAGCTCTGGGGGCAGCTAGGTGCGCAATGGATAAAGCATTGGCCCTGGATTCAGGAGGACCTGAGTTCAAATCTGGCCTCAGACACTTGACACTTACTAGCTGTGTGACCCTGGGCAAGTCACTTAACCCCCATTGCCTCACAAAAAAATAAATAAATAAGCAGCTCTGAACAGCCAGTTCCGTGCCCATGGAATTAGAACTAAGTTTATATTGAGGACATACTGAGAATTTAATGGCAGGAAGGAGTTAAAGGGATTGCTAAATATCTTGAAGGTGGGAGAGGACATGGACAAGCTGAATGGAGTCCAGAATAAGATGCTCAGGATAGTGAGATGCTTGGAGAATGTGCCATATATGTGTAATCCATGGCTCAAACTCTGGGGAAACCTCAAGACTTTGGGCTCACATACGAACTGGTTTCAGTCCCAGAAGTCTGACTCCAAGGTCATGATTTCTCATTGGCTCATCGTCCCTACCTGGAATTAGTCTAGGAAAATCTCCAAATATGTTCATGTTATATCTCATGTCTGGCTTTCTCCAAATATAGACAAAAGGAGGCCCCCAATTTCGTACTAGTGATCAAGGTAACCCATGAAAACTGGGTTTGGGATAGTCTTTATTTTACAGAAAATGAAAAAGACACAAAAGAACCACAGAAGCTCATAAACAGGTTTGGAGCAGATAAATTAGACAAATAATCCACTGACTCCCTCTTAAAGAGAACTGAACTTGGGGTTTCTATCAAGACAAACTTTGACATTCTAGGGAGTCCCTCTTCTCCACAGTGTCCTACACAGTTCTGCCAGCACCACACCCAAGACCACCACCCTGAACAAGCAAACCCCTGCCTACTAGGCCTGTGGTCATTGTAAGAGTAATTCACTGGGTTTTGCCCTCCACGAAAAATTCTGCAAAGGAACTCTGTGGACTATCCTGTTCTTTTTCCAAGGAACGTGTTGCTTAAGGAATCCCCAATTATCTCTAAAAGGTCCAATCCTTGAACTCTTGAGTGTAGATATTCTCAAGCTTGGGCTTAGCCACAGGCACTGGCCAGAAAACCTAGAGTCTAAGATCATGTTGCCAAGGGAGTCCATCCCCATCCTCTCCAAAGGAGATTAGAGCTCAGAAAAATTGTCCACAAACTATGCTCTCAGGGCATGTGTAAACTCTCATTTGTTCTGCAAGTTACCATCAGTTGCTCCTGGGGAAGGAGGCTCTCTGTAGTGACAGGTTCCCATGCCCCAAAATAGCAGATCAGCTCAGCTGTGCAAGGGTGGAGCTTATACAGAGATCAAGAGAGAGAGACAGAGACAGAGGGAAACAGAGAAAGAGATAGAGATACCAATAAGTGGAGAGACAGAGACAGAAAGACTCACAGAGAGAGAAACAGAGAAGATAGACAGACGGACAGATAGACAGAGAGACAGTACTGGTCTATTGAGTCACTTTTATAGACCTAGGAGAGGGGTGGTTCCTTGGACAAGAACCCATCCTCCTGAAAGCCAGCTAGCAAATCATACTGGAAGCAGGCCAAGTCATGAGGATTTTCTATTTTCTTAATGAAATGCCAGTAAGCAAGTCCACTTCCATAGGGAAAAACTCATAACATTAACCAGGGATTTCTATAATTGATCCCTCCCTTTTTATACATTGATGTTTAACCTGGAAAAAAGAAAATCTAACTATTAGAGTTAACCACAAATGAAGGGGTTAATTTGGAGTCAATATTGGAATGAAACGAGACCTTCATGGATCATCCCACAGTAAAAATAAAGAGGTTTGTTTAACTATAGCATAGAAAGAACACTCAAGAGGAAAACAGATTTGACTCAGACTCAGCAGCTAGGTGCTAGGTGAATAGAGTGCCAGACCTGAAGTCAGGAAGCCCTGAGTTCAAATCTAGCCTCAGATACTAGCTGTGTGACCCTAGGCAAGCCACTTAACCCTGTTTGCCTCAGTTTCCTCATATATAAAATAAGCTGGAGAAGGAAATGGCAAACCACTCCAGTATCTCTGCCAAGAAAACCTCAAATAGGGTCATGAAGAGTCAAACACAACTGGAAAACAACTCAAAGACCCAGCATACCTCATCTCCACTAGGAAACTCATTTGGTTCCCAAGGCATTGTCAAGCCTGAAGAGCACAAATTCACATGAGCTGTTTTCTTTCATGCAACCACAAAATCCTCTCAACATCCACAGGGCTTGAGAACAGCCTCCTGGGTCAGTCAAGTTTAAGGAAAACTGCCCTGCCTTTTAGAGGAAAAAACTAGTCTTGTCTATTTGGAGGGAAGTAGAATTGAACTCTGATGATGATGGTGGTGGTGGTGGTGATAATCATGACAACGACAAAAACTACAATTTATATAGTGCTTACTATGTTCCAGTTACTATGCTAAGTGTTTTACAGTTATTATCTCATTTGATCCTCACCCTGGGAGGTAGGTGCTATTATTATCCACATTTTATAGATGTGGAAATTGAGGCAAATACCAATTAAATGACTTGCCTAAGGTCACATAGCTAATAAGTGTCTGAGGCTTAATTTAAACTTGGGACTTCCTGACTCCAGGCCTACCACTCTATCCACTGTAACACATAGCCTGCCACAGGCTGCCTCAGGGGCATGTTCTGGTGAGGCCCTCTTTCTCACAGTCCTAAGTAGACACTGGGGGGGGGGGGGGCTTTAGGTAGAGGATGTATAATTTGTAACTACATGTTGGGAGGCTCAAATGATATAATGGATGTAAAGCTACTCTACAAACCGTAATGTGCTATATAAATGCCAGTTATTGTTATTATATTATTAGCATTTTTAGCCTATAGTCACCAGGCCTCCAGTCTGGTAGGTAATGACTTCATTCCCTTAACCTTCTACTGCACTCCAGCTAAGCATAAACAATGTTTATAAGGGCAAGACAGAAGTATGCTGGTAAATGTTAAATGGGGGGGGGGGGGGTAGAGGGAATCGCATGCACAGGTTTTTTAATTTAATTTGCATTATTAACACTTTCTTAAGTCTAGACAAAATGATACATCAAATCCTGCTTTGTGGACACTGAGAAGTAGGACCTGGGAATACCCAAGGTGTAAATGCTCACACTGAAAACTGAACAACAGTTCTGATTTGGCTGCAGCACACCCCTGTCCACAAGGGCACACAAGTAAACTCATGTTATCCTTCATGTGGTGCTGCCTCCCCCTACTACACTTGAAATGGAGGCTGTTGTAGAGTAATTCCTGTTTAGGGAAGGGGTTAACCAGACAGCTTCTGAAGTGATTTTGAGCTCTGATTGTCTATAATTCTGGACCAGGATTAAACTACAAGAATCTGTTAATAGAATGGACACCGAACCTTTGCATTGTTACTATAACATATATCCATGCCATACAATTTGCTGCATTTTTTACAATGTCTTATTTCCTAATAAATCCCCTCTAAATACATAAAAGTTATTTAACAAATTAAGTCAATTATCATCAGAGACCAGGGGAATTGGCAAAAGACAGAATAGTCAATGCCAGAAGGGTTGTAGGAAAGCAAGCATACTAGTATACTGTTGAAGTTGTAAACTAATCCCACTTCTGGAAAACAATTTGAAAGTATGCTACTAAGCTTGTCCCAGCCCCAGAGATTTTACCATACAAACTGCTGGCTGGCCAAGAAGACTACCCAGAATTCCCTACATTCCTGTGATCTTCTTCTTTTTTTCTTTTTTTTTCCTGGGGCAATGAGGGTTAAGTGACTTGCCCAGGGTCACACAGCTAGTAAGTGTCAAATGTCTGAGGCCAGATTTGAACTCAGGTCCTCCTGAATCCAGGGCCAGTGCTTTATCCACTGTGCCACCTAGCTGCCCCCCTGATCTTGTTCTTAACATTGAATGATCAAGCTAGAGGGTGGCCACAAAAGGATCATTTGTGCTGGAACAAGTGGAATTCCCCAGGGATCCTCAGCCAGAACAGTGTCTAGGACTACCTCAGAAAGGAGCTAAGGGATAGCAGCTGGTTCTCAGTCATCTGAGCAGATATAGCCTTGGCTGAGGGTCTCTCCAGACCTTTATCTAAGAGAACCAATTTTTGATTGCCCCTTCAGTGTTCTTTCCTTTGCACCTTTTTAATGAGCATTAAGACAGAGAAGGGAACACAATCTGATCTGATCATTTTACTAAAACTCACCCATCAAAACCACTAAGGACCAGGAACAGCTAGGTGGCACAGTGGATAAAGCACCAGCCCTGGATTCAGGAGGACCTGAGTTCAAATCCAGCCTCAGACACTTCACACTTACTAGCTGTGTGACCCTGGGCAAGTCACTTATCCCTCATTGACCCACCGGGAAAAAAAAACACTAAGGACCTACATATACAAAAACATTTATCACAGCTCTTTTTGTGGTGACAAAGAATTGGAAACTATGGGGATGCCCATCAATTGGGGAATAGCTGAATAAGTTATGGTATATGAATGTAATGGAATACTATCGTGCTATAAGAAATGATGAGCGGGTGGATTTCAGAAAAACCTGGAAAGATTTATATGAACTGATGCTGAGTGAAGTGTGCAGAACCAGGAGAACATTGTACACAGTAACAGCAACATTGTGCAATAATCAATTATGATGGACTTAGCTCTCCTCAGCAATACAATGATCCAAACAATTCAAAAAAATTCATGATGGAAAATGGTCTCCACATCCAGAGAAAGAACTGATAGAGTCTGAATACAGATCAAAGCATACTATTTTCCCTTGTTTGTAGTTTGTTCCTTTTGTTCTTTTTCTTCTTTCACAACTTGACTAATATGGAAATATGTTTTACATGATTGCACATATATAACCTATATCAGATTGCTTGCTATCTTGGGGAGGGAATTAAGGGAGGGAGAAAAATTTGGATCTCAAAATCTTATAAAAAAATTAATGTTAGGGGGCAGCTAGGTGGTGCAGTGAATAAAGCACCAGTCCTAGATTTAGGAGTACCTGAGTTCAAGTCACTTAACCCTCATTGCCCTGCAAAAAAAAAAAAAAAAAGAATGTTAAACATTATCTTTACATGTAATTGGAAAAAATAAAACACTCTTTTCAAGAAATTCACTGACTAGCTACTTTTCCTGTCAGGAGGTTGGTTTGAATCTAGTTTAGCAAAGAAGTTGAGCAACTCTTTCCAAGAACAATTTTTCAGCATGTTAACTATTAGGTATACTGCTACACAGAAAAGTAGCTTCAGGTGGTGGGAAAGACCCCAGGCTTGGAGCCAAGATACCCAAATTCAAATCTGGACTCTACTTATTAGCTATTTAACCTTGGGCACTTCACCAATATGAATTACAGTTTCCTCATCTCTGAAATGGGGACAGTAGTACAATTCTTGCCTTACAGAGTTACTATAAAGGAAGAAAGCAACCTCTAAGCTATACCATCAATGCACAGGGATGTGATAAAATCATGGGACTTGGCAGACGCCCAGGAGCCCCACCTGAAGATTGATTTGGAATTGATTGATTGAGTGGGACTGAGAACCTATTTAATGATGATTAAGGACCACACCTGGCCAGCCCTGAGTTGGGTGTTCTCAGAAGTTAAACCTAGTTAAGGTTGATTAAATTGAGACCACAGGTAGCCAAGCCTGAGTAGAGTGTGTTCTCAGAGGCTTTGGACTTCGACATCAACAGGAGACCACTCTCTCAACCAATCAACTTGAAGAATCTCCCATTTCAGGGGAGGAGGACAAGAAGTAGGAAGCTGAGGCTTGTGGATGGGATCTGCCTCTTGCTGAATTTATTAGTGATTTTAGCCAGTTTCCCTCCAAAACTGCAGGGGGTGGGGGCAGATTAGAACCCACATTTAGATTTTAAACAACACAGTTATCAATGGATATGTGATGCCTGATCATGCAAACTAATACATTCCTGCCTGTCCTGTTCAACATGCATCTGTAACAATTGGAATGACACCACCTGCTGGAGACTTCCTGTAGAAGAGTTCCGCCCATGAAGCGAAGGTCTTTGAGGGCAAGACCAGGAGTCTTTTCTTTGGCGTCAGGAAGTGACACGGACTAGTGGGAGGAGGAAGGAAGAGACTGGCGCTCAGTCTAGCTCTCTTTCCTCTGGACTCTGGTGGAGAGTGGAGCTAGAAATGTGCTCTCCCTTTAATAGATAGGAATCTAGGCCTTTCTCTCTCTTTACCAAATTCTTATTCTCCTTAATAAATGCTTAAAAGTCTAACTCTTGCTAAAGCTTATAATTTATTGGCGACCACTCATTAGATATTTTAGACAGTTTAGTTAGAATTTTAGCCCTTAACACATCCATGCCTTTCCATAAATCAAACATGATGGGTACATCCTTCATCAGGTTATTTTGACATGGCATAAATATCAATGAAACATATAGAATGTCCATTGATTGATTATCCCTCACTCTCAATATACAACTGGCCCATCTTTTTCCCCCTTCAAGTAATGTCTTTCTTTTTTAAAATCCTCATCCTGAACTAAATCATCAGTATACAGAAATATTGCAACCTGCACAAAAGATAAAGAAAGAGACTACACTTTGCACTAGTTCTCTTCAGCAATTCTTCATTTATTACATGTAATAGCCTGCTCATGTGCACCATACACCTTTAAATTGTCCACTGGCAGTCTTTGGGCAAACCCAAACTTCAATTCTTTGCAGACTGCCATTTTATGACTGTAAGAGTTGGAATGACGTCCCTGCTGGGAGGAACATTGCAAGCTCTGGCCTGAGGGGAGACATGTGACGTTAGTGTCCAGAAGGTGGCTGGCCAGCACCCAGGAACTTGTCTCTGTAGAGCTGCCTGTTAGACTTGTCAATCAGAGCTACCAGCCAATTAACTTGGAGCTGTGTGTGGTTTCCGTTTTCATGGGAGGCTTCTGGGATGAAGAAGGAGCAAGGGCTCTCTTTCACTGGGACTTCGTGTGGAGAGAAGTTGAGACGGTGGCTTCCTTAGATAGATAGATGAAGACATCTTGGCCTCTTTCTCTCTCCTCACAAAATTCTTATGCTCCTTAATAAATACTTAAAAGACTAAACTCTTGCTAAAGTTTATAATTTATGGTGACCACTCATTAGATTTTTAGACAGTTTAGCTAGAATTTTAGCCCCTTACAGATAGCAACTTTACAGAACTGATACCATTACCAGAATCACTTCATTATCAATAAGAAATACCTATAGTCCCAAGGAGAAACTAGCAATCATTAAAAGTACAGCCTCAGGGGCAGCTAGGTGAACACTTACTAGCTGTGTAACCCTGGGCAAGTCACTTAACCCCAATTGCCTCACTAAAAAAAAAAAGTACAGCCTCATTTCCCAAAAGCAAACTAGACGACTCTTCTCCTCCTTCTACTGTTGCATTTAATCATTCACTTGAAAAGTCTGTCCAAGATATATGTCCTGATGACTGACCCATGAGAAGTCCACCCAGCTCCATCATTGTTTGTCCTTCATTCTCAAAGAGGTGATGTCATAACTTGCAGTGAATTGGATTTAAATGAGGGAGGGCTGTGGGAGGTCACCAACCTTGCTCTCTCCTCCAGAGCCACCTGGGTCCAGTGGCAAGACATAGAGACACAGCATAGTTTGACCAGCCACATATCATGATCAAAACTATAGACATTCTTCACACACTTGGATGAAAAGTTCAAGTATAAGCAGTCTTCAAGCTTGGGGATTTCTACTTAGGTAAATATCTTCTGGAAAGGCAGCACTAGCCAGCCATCCCTTATAGCCTATCTTTTCCTTTTAAACAATATGCAGTTATCCTTTCACATTGCAACTTTCCCCAATGCAGTTTCAATATATATTGTGGTCAGCATAAGAAATTAAATAGGAACTTTGGGGGAGTTTTACAGATGCCACAGATGATAGGTGAAAAGTTTAGAAACTCAGAAATGCATTATATGTATTTATAGTATTATATAATACCAACCCATCCTAAAGTACTATAAATACCCCATAAAAGAAAAAGAAAAATTCCAGACTTCTTCTCTGGTAGAAAGGGAGGACCAAAAAGTTTTACTTGGATTTTCAAGACACAGGGTCACTGTGCCCCTAACCCCTGTGATGTAGAAGGGATAACTATGGGGCAGCTAGATGGCGCAGTGGATAGAGCACCAGCCCTGGAGTCAGGAGTACCTGAGTTCAAATCCGCCCTCAGACACTTAATACTTAACTAGCTGTGTGACCCTGGGCAAGTCACTTAATCCCAATTGCCTCACTAAAAAAAAAAAAGAAGAAGAAGGGATAACTATATAGTCTTCCACTGCAAAATTGTAGGCATAAATTAGTTTACCCAAGTTTTTTAAAAGTTTCCCCCTTCCTACCTTTCCAATCTGATATTTAACTCTCCTCTATGTACTCTACAATCCGACTAACTATACAGCCTACTTTCCATTCCACAAACACAACATCCCATCTAGTGCCTCTGCACATGTATATTATCTGTGCTCCATGCCTAGAATGCTCTCTCTCCTTGCCCCCACTTCTTAGAACCCTTTTATTATTTCAAAAGTTAGATTAAGGGGCAGCTAGGTGGCGCAGTGGATAGAGCACCAGCCCTGAAGTCAGGAGTACCTGAGTTCAAATCCAGCCTCAGACACTTAACACTTACTAGCTGTGTAACCCTGGGCAAGTCACTTAACCCCAATTGCCTCACACACACACAAAAAAAGTTAGATTAAATGCCACTTTCTGCAGGTGGTTTCCTCTCCCCACCCCCCAGATTCTAGAATCTTCCCCTCTAAGTTTATCTTCCATCTTCTTTGCTATATTTTCCAATTTCTTTGCTATAGCTATGCAGAAATAGAGTAGAAACAAAGAGGGCAAATTCTACCTTATCAACACATATAGTAAATAGGTTGCAATTTTGCAAACTTGGATATGTCCACTTCCTAGTTATTGGCCAATCCGTGTCAATTACTTGTATTTACCTATTTATTTACTTGATTTGCCTTTTATTTTATACATAATATATAATATAAAAATATATAAAATAAATAACAATAACTATAATAACATATATCTAAATACATAAATGGGCATATATATGTTTGCTTATTTACTTATTTCTGTGTGTATCTTATATAAACCTATTTATATATTTATATAGATTATATATATAAACATATTAAATATATATATTTATGTCCTCTATTATATTGTAAGCTCCTTGAAGGTAGAGACTGTTTTTACTTTTTTATGTGTCCCTATCACTTAGCAAGGTGCCAGACACATAGTAAGTGCTTAATATATACATGCTGATTAATTGATTGATTGACTGAATGATAGTGAAATATTCTAGATATTCCTACTTTCCAATGATATGTACTGACTGCATCAAACCATGGAATTTCTAAATGAAATCCATAACTCAGAAGAGTATGGCTTAGCCATTTGAAATAACCATATCAATTCTGTGTCTTTTTTTCATTGACCCTATTTACAATTAATTGATTTGGCCCTGGAACTGCCCAAGTTATGATTCTTTGTCTCTGAACTTAGTTCAGAAAGTCAGCTGTCCTCCTAAATAAAATCCATAATAACTCACAAGAGCCTAGCCATTCACTAAGGAAAAACCAAATATATAAAGAACTCCTATTGTCTTAAACCTTAAAGCACTATAGAAATGTGAGCTATCATTACTGTGCAAAGTAAGCATCTGTCTAGAACTATCCAAGAGAAAGGATGTGTTGAGATGGAGAGAGTCATTTTGTTTCAAAGAAAAGAAGAGCGAGCCATTTGTTTCACAGAGGAAAATAACCACATTTCATAGTTAGACATGACTCACTCCTAATCCCCTGCTCACCACATATTTAATATTAGAGCATATTATTAAAGAGAATGTTATTGAAAATCTAGAAAAAGAAATGTGATGTCTGGGAATTGTTATCAAGAGGACAAGACTACTTGGTAAGCAGATGTGGGGAGAAAAGTCTGGGCCTAGGAATGACACGATCCTTCTGGACCAGCTAACAGTGAAAGGGTAGAACCTGTAGAAAACCCATGAGCAGTTGTTTCTCAGAAACAGTGGAGACAGTGGGAATTTCTAGATCACGCATTGTCTGTTGCAACTCTAAATCTTAGGACACTCAAGCCTTGTATACAATTGATGCTTGTGTGCTTCCCTCCCTACTCTCTCCCCTTCTCTATAGTCCCCTAATTAATACCTTCTGTTTATGTCACATAACAGCAATTTCTTGGACCTCATGTACCAGGGGAGCTGCTAGCTGAGGAATCAAGGCAAAAGAGCCACTATGCTCCTGTTCATCCCCTCTTGTTACTCCTTACCCTTGCCCATGCCAGCAAATCAAGTCAAGTCAAGAAGTATTTAGTAAGGTTGAAAACTATCTCTACATGTAACTGGAAAATAATAAAATTCTTTTATAATTTTAAAAAAATGTATTTAGTAAGTACTTACTATGGCTCAGGCACTGTGCTAAGCAGTGGGGATAAAAAGAAAAGCAAAAATAAATGAATAAACAACAAACAAATAAGTTAATGAATGAATAGATGGAAGGATGGATAGATAGATAGATAGATAGATATAGATAGATAGATAGATAGATAGATAGAGATAGATAGATAGATAGATAGATAGATAGATAGATAGATAGATAGATAGATAGATAGATAGATAGATCTAATGGGAGAGATAATGTGCAAACAACTATGTACAAACAAGATACGTACAATATCTTGTACTGGTAATAGTCTCAGAGGGAAGGCACTAAGATTAACTAAGATTGCAGAAGGTAGAACATTAGCTAAAACTTGAAGGAAACCAGGGAAAGCAGAGGCAGAGATGAGGAGGGGGAATGTTCCAGGCATGGGGACCACCTGTGACATTTCTCAAAGACAGAAGATGTGAAAGGAACAATGTCATTGGCTCACTGGGTATTTGGAAAGGAGTAAGGTGTAAGAAGATGAAAAGATAGGAAAGGATAAGGTTATAAAGGGCTTTAAAAACTAAACAGAGGATTTCCTATTTGATACTAAAAGTAATAGAGAGCCACTTGGGGCAGCTAGGTGGCGCAGTGGATAGAGCACTGGCCCTGGATTCAGGAGGACCTGAGTTCAAATCCAGCCTCAGACACTTAACACTTACTAGCTGTGTGACCCTGGGCAAGTCACTTAACCCCACTTGCCTCACTAAAAAAAAAAAAATAGAAGGCCACTGGAGTTTATTGAATACTTGAAGAAGATTAAGAGTGGTAGGGGTTAATGTGGTCAGACCTTTGATTTAAGAAAATCAATTTGACAATTGAGTGGAAGATAGACTGAAATGGGGAGGGACTTGAGGCAGGGAAGCCAAGCAACACCAGCTTCTTTGATCCCTTGTGAGCATCAGAAAACTAGAAGAGAATATATGAAGAATGGTTTGCTAAAGGCTATAAAATTGATAGCATTTCCTCCCTGTCCTTTTTTCCATTACTTTTGATGAGTATTGTTTTATGAGTTTTCCTTCTCTCCACTAGAATCTCTCACTAATATTCAGATTTATTATGTGGCTTATACAAGTATGTGGCTTTTTATCCTCTCCTGAGATAATAAATACTGACTGTGAGAGAACTAATTAATGAGGCATTGGTTTCTCTTGAAATACAAAAGACCATTGTACTTAATTTTATGTGCAACTTAGTTAAGATCTTCTCAGTATAGGGGCTTTCTTCCCCTTCCTCCTTCCCTAAGTAGCAGCACCTCTAAGAGGAGGGTGCCATCTTGGTCTCTAATATTGGAACCATTCTTTTCTAATCAGTTCTACATTAGGACCAGCTGATCCTAATTCATGAACTGGCTTGTGTGTATGTAGCAGTGGGTATATGGAATCACATATATATATATGTGTGTACATACATTTATAATGCATACATACATTTATAATGATTCCATATATATACACATACATATATATCCATTTATTTTTATGTCTATTGTTTATTATATTTATTTTATATAAAATGATATATTATATATAAAACCAAAGGTGAACCAAGTGAATAAATAGGTAAATACAAGTAATTGACATGGATTGGCCAATAGCTAGGAAGTGGACATATCCAGGCTTGCAAAATTACAATCTATTTGCTATAGGTGCTGATAAGGTAGTTTTCCCTCTTTGTTTCTACTCTATTTCTGCACAGCTATAGCAAAGAGGTTGTTTTCTCCAATTCACCTCTTGCTCCTTCTGTTAGATTGGATATGAGAACTGACTTTCATTCAACACCTGAATACATGTGCAATGTGCACAAAGATATCTTCTATGAACATGCTTTCGAATATTACAACCTCCTCAGGTCTCATGATGTAAAATCTCTGTCTTTTGTTAAGGGCTAAAATTCTAGCTAGTCTGTCTAAAATATCTATGAGTGGTCGCCAATAAATTATAAGCTTTAGCAAGAGTTAGACTTTTAAGCATTTATTAAGGAGAATAAGAGTTTGGTAAAGAGAGAGAGAAAGGCCTAGATTCCTATCTATTAAAGGGAGAGCACATTTCTAGCTCCCTTCTCCGCCAGCGTCCTCAGGAAAGAGAGTCCCGAGACTCCGCGCCAGTCTCTTCCTTCCTCCTCCCACTAGTCCGCGTCACTTCCTGATACCAAAGACAAGACTCCTGGTCTTGCCCTCAAAGACCTTCGCTTCATGGGCAGAACTCTTCTACAGTTAGTATCCAGCAGGTGGCGTTATTCCAATCGTTACAGTCCCCCCTGTTGTTCCTCAAGAAGCAAAATGTTTCCTTGACGGAACAGTAAAAAGAATATAATAACTATTGATAACTAATAATATGTGAACAACAATATAGAAAAGGAAGAGAGGAAAGTTTTGTCCAGAGGGGCGATTTTTTTTTTTGTCCTCATGAACCGACGCTTTGACATTAGTCTTGCAAAGGGAGGGCCTCTGCAGAGAATACATGTTACAGATGGTGTATATTATAACAGAAAGAGAAAAAACAACAAAAACAACAAATCAAAACTGTTCATTTAAAGTCTCTGAAAGTCTTTTCTCAGATGTCCTCTAGGTGTAGTCGTGGAATGGAAGTCTTTTCAGGGGTTGATGTGTGGATGCTGGTAATCAGCCAGGAAAATTTCCTACAAAATTGAGCTTAACACAACTTTAAAACAGCTTTGTCAATAATCAAATCAAACAATGAAAGTTCTCAAAAACATGTCTAAGGGAATACAGAATCTTAGTTGTTACACATGAAACATATAATAAAACAAAAATTGAAACATTCTTTAAAATTATAATCTTACTATAGTCCCCCCTTATGGAGGGTAATTGAGAAGACAATTGCTGCGATATTAATTATTAAAAATAATTTTTATCTTTGTTTCATCACTTTTTGCATCATCTGCCTAATTATCCTCATGCCATTATGAGAAATTTTAAAATCTAATATAATTAGTAACAGATGTCAAGGCCAAATTCAACACTGTTATTTATCATGACACCTGAGATAATTATGGGGGTTACCAAAAAAGAACAGAGAAATGATGGGATATGAGCATTCCCACATTTGAGCAATATGTACTGCCCATGCAGTATGCCAGGCTTAAAATAGGTGGATGGAATATATGTCCATGCCACCGAACATATTAGAGGAAACTGAGTCAGACTTAATCAGATGCATGGGATTGAGATGTCCATGGCATCAGGCATATAGGAGGGAGCATAGAAGCCAGGTGTAGAAGTGAGATGGGTGGGATCAATACTTCCAGCCATCTGTACAATATTGTGGGGAAAAATAAAATAAAATATTAAACCAAGAGAATCCAACCTCAACATTTGTCAAAAGCCGTTCCCTCGGCCATACCTTGACTTCATGCATGTCTCCCCTCATGTGACAGTTCAGTGTCTGCTCTTGCATGTATTCCTCTTGTGATTGGATGGCATCTTGGCCAACTGGCATCTGATAACTCAGAATAAAGGCAATTAATGTCTTAAATGATAAGTTCCCATAATCCAAGTCTCATATGGATTTTAAATTGAGGATAATAAATGATTGCAAAAAATGTGAATACATCTTGACTCAGAACACAATATATAATTATGCAACAATTTCAAATGATACCCCTTTTTTTTAACTTAGTATACAATTACTTTTTTGAAAAATCTGAACATATTTAAATACAAGTTAAAGCACAACACAATCTCAAATACAACTTTTACAAATGTTCCCCTTTTTTTTTTTTTTTGAATATGCTTATCAAAAATAATACTTCTAGAATCAATTTACACTTGCCATGGCAAACAATTTGCTAGGGAAATGCTTTAAAGAGTTTGATCAAATAATCAGTTGAGAAAAATAACAAAAACAAATAACTCAGAATATGGGAGCACAATACTCCTAGAATTAACATTGTATTATTAAATCAAAACCATGTTTCAAAATTAGATAGATGAATGAATAGAAGAAAATACACATGGAATAATAAAAGACAATGAAATTCAAACTAAGGAAGTCTAAATGAATGTGAACTTAATATTAATAAGAGTATTATAAAATATAAACTTGATCACATGACTATAAAAAGCTTTTACAAATATTCTCCTTGTTTTAAAAACTAAATATAAAACACAATCTCAAAAGCATGAAAATCTCTATGAAAATAAACCCATACCATTAATTTCAAAATGTATATGTAATAGCATAGAAATCCTATGTAACCTCTGAACTGATATTAATACTCTGAGTGAATTCAGAACACCTTTGATTCCGATATCTAAAATCCCCAATACTCATATCAATACCTTGCTGCTTACTTCTACATTTCTGTAAAATATATACCCTTCCATGGCAAAAGAGGCAGAGTCTTGAACTATGTTGATTGTCATTCTTATTCAGCTTAAGTTTTTCTTCTTTAACCCCTCTATATTGTCTGTCAGTCTTTTCACCATACAAATGCTTTATAAGATTACTAATTAAAGACAAAAGCAGGTTAGCAAAATTATGAACAAAACGAGCATATCTGGAATTTAAAGAGTTTTCTAAGATTGTCTCAAAAGCACAGCCAGGCCGGGGAAGGGCTGAGCCTGAAGCTGCAAATGCAGGTAGAAAAAGTTGAGCATGCGCATCAGATCTCTGGACTTCCCAGGCAGGGGAAGCAATGGGCTTGGCCATAGGAGGAGTAGAGGGTGGGGTCTGGAGAGGAGGGGAGGGACCAGAGCAATTTGAATCAGACTTGATTTTGAACTCAGGCCTGGATTCCTCTTCCCCCACTTTGCCTCCAGGTGCTAGGGGATTAAAAGCTTCTAGAGGGTGGGTCATTGCCTCCAGGCATGCAAAATTAGAGCAACAATTAGTGTTAGAACTGGGAAAAGCTGCGGGAATCTCTTCAGGTTTCTCTGAAAAAGCATGGTTGGGAGAGGGAGAGATATTTCCTTGTGTGAGTAAGTTGCTGGCTCTTTTAACAAAAATAAAAAGAAAAATAGAAAATCCACAAAAACAAAGCATTAACATGATCTTATCTCCCATTTGTCTGGTTAAACAGACTAAAATCAAAAATAGGCTAATTAGGGAGTTTAAAAGGTCCATTCGAAAAAATTTAAAGGGAAAACACAGCCAGTACGCCAGTACTTAGCAGTTAAAGGGAGAGGGAGGGGAAATTTCTTACCCAACCAGAAGATCAGAAGACAGGTTTAGCTTTCCTCTTCGTGGTCAGCCATCTGTTAAGGGCTAAAATTCTAGCTAGTCTGTCTAAAATATCTATGAGTGGTCGCCAATAAATTATAAGCTTTAGCAAGAGTTAGACTTTTAAGCATTTATTAAGGAGAATAAGAGTTTGGTAAAGAGAGAGAGAAAGGCCTAGATTCCTATCTATTAAAGGGAGAGCACATTTCTAGCTCCCTTCTCCGCCAGCGTCCTCAGGAAAGAGAGTCCCGAGACTCCGCGCCAGTCTCTTCCTTCCTCCTCCCACTAGTCCGCGTCACTTCCTGATACCAAAGACAAGACTCCTGGTCTTGCCCTCAAAGACCTTCGCTTCATGGGCAGAACTCTTCTACAGTTAGTATCCAGCAGGTGGCGTTATTCCAATCGTTACACTTTGGGGCTGTGTTATTTGGTGGAGGGCCTTTTTGTTGAGCTTTTGTTTTGTTGGAGAAGGAGGAAAAGAAAAAGGAGGAAGAAGGAGAAGAAGAAAAAAGAAGGAGAAGGAGAAGGAAGGAGAAGTGCTCACAAAGAGCCAGCATGACTTTATCAAGAAGAGTATATGTCAGTCTAGCCTTGTTTCCTATTTGGTAGGGTTTCTAAATTAGTAGGTCAAGAAAATGTTCTCACTTCCCAAAAAAAGGTTTCCTTTCCAAGGTACTGTAATAATAATGATAATAGCTAGAATATAAATAGTATTTTTAAGGTTCAAAAAGGGCTTTACATATGGTATGTAATTGATTCTCACAGTGACTCAATGAGGTAAGTACTATTATTAGTCACAATTTACAGATAAGGAAACTGAGGCTGAGATATGTTAAGTGACTTGCCCAGGGATATGTAGTAAATTTTAATTCCAGTCTTCCTACTCCAAATCCAGTACTCTATCTATTGTGCCATCTAGCTGCAAAACAACTGTATAGATATTGAAATCAATAAGGATCAGAGGATTGCAGAGAAAGGTAAAGAAGGGGGAATCTGTGAGCCAGGTCTTAAAGTCATTGAGGTCAGGGGTTGCTAGGTGGTGGAGTGACTAAAGCACCAGCCCTAGAGTCAGGAGTACCTGCGATCAAATCCGGCCTCAGACACTCAACACTTACTAGCTGTGTGACCCTGGGCAAGTCACATAACCCTCATTGCCCCACCAAAAAACAAAACAAAACAAAACAAAAAGACAGTAGATGACTGCATTTAAGATGATTAGAGGGTAATATAAATATGTGGCATTCAACATGCAGAGAAAAAACTGGCTATGTTTAAGTCCCAATTGTACTTTCTTTTTTCTTTTTCTTACTAGCTGTGTGACCCTGGACAAATCACTTAAACCCAATTGCCTCACAAAAAATTTTTTTTTTTAATTAAAAAATGAAGATCCGAGAGAAGGCAACTAGGGTAATCACAAGGGATAGTGAACTCATATTCACAGCCAGAATGGTTTCTATAAAGAGAATAATAATTATACATATTGGTATGTAGCATATTATAGTTTATTATCATTATTATTAACAATAATGGCTCAAACTTCTATATAACACTCGTTTCACTTTCCCTGGAAGGGAGGGAATATAAACTTTGCCAGCACTAGACTGTGTTAGATCTTCTCCAGGATGTTCATTCTTCTCAAGATTTTTAGCTCCAAACTCCTGCTCTGGGAGCAACAACAAAAAGGTCTTTTCTGGTTTGAAGGGGAAAAAAAGAATCTCTTCCATGATCCTAGAACTCTTTCATGGTTGTTCAGCCAGTAAATGTCAAAGCTGAAACTTAAATGCAGATATCTTGATTCTCAGTTCTCATTTCCAAGAAAGGGGAATAACATAGTAAAGTCCCATTTATGTGGAAACAGACTAGCTAGAAAAATCAAATAATCAGGGTTTTTTTTTTTCTCATGCTGAATGCCATCATCGTTATTATTATTATTGTTATAACTCCCACTGAGAAAGCACTGGAGCATTCATGTTTGGATCTGTTCTGCCATGGAACGCTGCCCTTACAGCATCTGTTGGCCAGGCCTCCCTTTCCCCTAGACTGACGACTCTGTGTGTGCCAAGGCAGATTCAGAATCCTCACAATATAATGAACTATGGATAGAATTTCCCTGGAGGACCTTGACGCATAGATTCAGGTGGGTCCAAGAAATGTACGCTCAGGTAGCCCAAAAGAAGTACCCCACTCCTGTTACCATAACAACACCTTCAATGCCCCTTGGGCATTCTTGCTCTATGACCTCCTGTTGTGGATGGACTGCTAATCTTAGGTCCTGAATAACCCTCCACTATCTGTTTTCTCTCCTCTTGCTCCCACACTACACACTATGATCCAATGAGTCCACTATGAATCTGTATTACCTAAATTCAGTGAAACCCTCACTGCAGCGAAGCTACCCTTTCATTCGTCACTTGTTGATTCTGTAGTTAATATTCTCAAACACTTGTGCTTTTCAACCTTCCTCTAGAACTGGACTCCTCTGCTCCCACTCACAGAAGATAACCTTTCGGGGCAGCTAGGTAGGGCAGTGGATAGAGCACCGGCCCTGGATTCAGGAGTACCTGAGTTCAAATCCAGCCTCAGACACTTAACACTTACTAGCTGTGTGACCCTGGGCAAGTCACTTAACCCCAATTGCCTCACTAAAAAAAAAAAAAAAAAAGATAACCTTGCTCTGATTATATTAAGATCCGGATTATCCAATGCCTCTCCTCCCTATCCCCCAAATCTCTCTCTATCTTTTCTATCTCTAAGAAAATAGATGGTCCTTCTTGTCAATGCCAACCTCTCCATGTTTGGACATACAGTGTGCTACAGTAGAAAATTCCAGACCTGGAGCTGAAAGAAATTTCAGTTCAAATGCTTCCTCTCACATTTACTAGACCTGTAACTATAGGCAAGACACTAAGTCTGCATTTCCTCATTTGTAAAATGGAGTTAATATCTCTAGTATTTACCACATAGAATCATAGCTTTGGGGGGTAGGGGACCTCAGAGGTCATCACTTTATAGATGAGGAAACTGAAAGCCAGAGAGGTTGAATAACTTGCCCAAGGCTGCAGAGTAAGCATCAGAGGCAGAAGTTGAAACCAGGTCCTGGCTTGATAAAAGGTGAAATGAGATGAGCTCTACCCAAGTGTTAGCCATGTCATGTCCTTCACCACCTTGATCAGGATGTCAGACTCTTGCTTATCTCTTCTCTCCCTCTCAAATGAAGTCGAATAAAAACAATATTAGCAGTGAACAGAGACCGATCAATAGGCCTTATACTCTCTAACCAATGTTGGTCAGGGAAAGTGGGTTGTGGGTAGGACCTGGAGACAGAAAGACCTTACCTCTGCCACTTACATGTAATCTTGGACAATTCACCTAACTGCCTTAGGCCTCGGTTACCTGGAATATAATACCTATTCTTGTGAGGTCCAAATATGATACAGTTCCTA
Organism: Dromiciops gliroides; assembly: GCF_019393635.1. Lineage (NCBI taxonomy): Eukaryota > Metazoa > Chordata > Mammalia > Microbiotheria > Microbiotheriidae > Dromiciops > Dromiciops gliroides. The sequence continues at coordinate 520,104,452 of NC_057862.1, read as the reverse complement.
GGAAAGTTGTTTGGCAAGCCTTAAAGATATATAGATAAGGGTATAGGTAAAGATACAGACATAGCTATAGGTGTAGGTGTAGGCATAGACATAGACACAGACATCAGTAGAGATGTGTGTATGCGAGTTATTATTCTCCTCCATTGCTTTGGGTAGGATATTCAGCTCCCTACTTTGTATTTCTTATACTTTATCTAAAGATGAGCTCAAATACATCTGGCACAGGACAGTCAGAACTGGATAAAGATCGCTCAGTAGGCAAAGAGGGAAACAAGAACATCCCAAACACTGTTAACAGTATAAGCAAAAGCAGCCAGTCAGCCGGTCGATAAATATTTATTAAGCACCTACTGTGTACCAGGCATTGTGCAACGTGTTTTGCAAATATTTCTAATTCAATCCTGTGAGGTAGGTACTACTATCCCCATTTTACAGATGAGGAAATTGAGGCTCAGGAAGGTTAACTCACTTGGCCAGGGTCACTTAGCTAGTAAGTGTCTGAGGGTAGATTTGAACTCGAATATTCTTGACTCCTTATCTGCTGTGCCACCTATCTGTCCATGGCTTCACGTGAATCTTTCAAATCATGGCCACATCAATCTTCTGATGTGGAATCTGTTTTAAAAAAATTTTTTGTGATTCCCTTTTGTCTCCCAAGTACATTCCAACTCCTTTGCTTAGCCTTCAAGGTCCTCTGCAATTTATGCCAACTTTAATTAATTAAGTTAATCTTTTAATTCATATGAATTCAACAAGCATTTATGGGAATGCCAACTCCATGCCAAGCTCTGGAGATAAAATGTTAATATTGAAACAGTCCCTTGGGGCATCAAGGTGGCGCAGTAGATAAAGCACTGGCCCTGGATTCACGAGTACCTGAATTCAAATCCGGCCTCAGACACTTGACACTTAACTAGCTGTGTGACCTTGGGCAAGTCACTTAACCCTCATTGCCCTGCAAAAAAAAATTTTAATTTTAAATTTAAAAAAAAATGTTTGTTTAAGAGATTCTGCCCTTGTGAGTGAGCACTATATGTACTGTTTCATATCCTTTGGGGGCAGCTAGGTGGCGCAGTGGATAAAGCACCAGTCCTAGATTCAGGAGGACCTGAGTTCAAATGTGACCTCAGACACTTGACACTAGCTGTGCGACCCTGGGCAAGTCACTTAACCCTCATCACCTCCCCCCCCCAAAAAAAAATACTGAAACAGTCCCAAGGAGTTTGCATCTTACTAGAGTCAGGCAGAGGAATAATATGCACACAGATGCATTTATTTCAGCCTCAGTTATTCTCCTTCAATACTCTATGCTTCAGGACAAACTAGATTACTCTCTATCCTTCAAACACATTCCAAACATTCCTATCTCTGCTATTCCTCGAACAAGACACTCTATCTCCAGACTCCTGGCATTTCCATTTACTGTCCCCCATGCCCCAAATCCTTTTTTCTTCTTCATCTCCGTCTCCTGGTTTCCCTGGCTTCCTTTAAGTTTCAGTTGAAACCCCAATCTTCTAAAGGAAGCCTCTCACCGATTTGCCTTAATTCTACCATCTTCCCTCTGTTGATGATCTCAAATTGATCCTGTCTATATCTCGTTCATATATAGTTTTTGTTCACATTTGTCTTCCCCATCAAACTGGGACCTCTTAAAAGCCATGACCATCTTTTGTCTTTTTTTGTATCTCTGGCACTTAACACAGTGCCTGGAACATAGCAGGTGTTTAATAAATATTTGTTAAATATAGTAATTTATTTTACAAATAAATTGCTTATGCAGTTAACAGTATTTGAGATGTTCTTATTTCCCTCTTTGCCTACTGAGTGATCTCTATCCAGTTCTCTTGCCATTCTGACTGTCCTGCTCTGGATGTATTTGAACTCATCTTTGGATAAAGTACCACAGATACAGAGTAGTAAGCATAATAACCAGCCCAAAGCAACTGAGGAGAAGAATAACTGGTATACATACATCTATATCCATGTCTGTTTCTCTCTACATCTACAACTATGCCTAGGTCTACACCTACCTCACAGGATTGTTATAAGGATTGAATTAGAAATATTTAGAAGAGCAGAGGCAAAGACACCTGTTAGTAAGCTCACCACACATACTTATAATAAGACCACAGTAAAGCAGAGTCCACAAATTCAGAAATTGGATTTGTCCAAACAGAGTGTTCAAGATTCTTACTGAGTTTGTGAATTGTCAGGATTTTTCTTGCCAAGTAAGAAAAATGCCATCTAAAATCAGTAGCTTTTTCTGAACAAAGATTCCTACAATGTGGCTACAATTTCCCAGTGATCCCTGGCATTGGCCTAGTGTTTCATATTTCTCCAAGGACTTTCCCAGTTATTCCTTAATTGGATGTTCACAACAGCCACCCCAACAGATATCTCCCCACAGAGGAGTGTGAACTGGAGGTGAGGGAGAGGAGTTGAATCTTCCTAGGAGGAGAGACAACACTATAATCCAGACACTGAGATATCTTAAAGATTCCAAAAAGTTGTCTGAGATTAGTGAGATCTTAGCAGTCACCTAGTCTGTCTTTAGTCGTTCAGTTATGTCCAACTCTTTGTGACTTCATTTAGGGTTTTCCTGTCAAAGATGCTGGAGTGGTTTGCCATTTTCTTCTTCAGCACATTTTACAGATGAGGAAACTGAAGCAAACAGGGTTAAGTGACTTGCCCAGGATCATTCAACACAGCTAGTAAGTGTTGGAAGCTGGATTTGAACTCATATCCTCCTGAGTCCAGGTCCAGCAGTCCATACACTGTGCTATTTAGCTGTCCTTGTCTACCTGGGTTTGAATCTCAGATTTTACACTTAATCACTGGATGACATTTGGCAAGTCACTGGAACGCAACTTTCTTATTTGTAAAATGGGGGTGACAATATTTACATTGGCTACCTTAAAGGGCTGATGGGGAAAAGCGCTTAATTCCCTGGACCATAATTCTCTCTTCACACTCTCTACAATCTGGCCAAAGTGGCCCTTTGGCCACTCTTCACACTTGACGCTCCACTTCCTGCTTTACACAGGCTGGCTCTCATCTGGAATGCCCTCCCTCCTCACTGCCCCCTTTTAGAAGAAATAACTAATTTTCTTCAAAGCTCATCCCAAGTACCTCTTTCTACACAACATCTTTCCCTATATCCCCAAGTTCTAGTGCCTTCCCCCAAATTATCTTTTATTTATATAATATAATAATAATAAGATAATAGCTAACATTTAGATAACAATATGTGCCAGGCACTGTGCAAAGAACTCTATGATTATTATCTCATTTGATCCTCACAACAACCCTAGGAGGTAGGTGCTATTATTATCCCCATTTTACAGAGAAGGAAACTGAGGCAAATAGAAGGTAAGGGTTGCCCAATTAGAAAGTATTGTACTGCTCACAGCTGCCAAGGGATCCTCTGAACTTGTCTTTTTAAGTTGCCATATTTTCCAGAAACAATGGACTCAGAGCATGCAGGAGGCCCTGAATGTATCAAGGACAAAGCTCCCCCTGAGCTGACATTATTTGTTGTTGCACCCCAAGCTGGACTCTCTGTACAACCTGTCTGGGCCAGAGTGGGATAATGCCCTGAAGCGGGGTCCTTTGCAGTTACTCAGATCCTCCTATCTTCATAGTCTAGCTTGAAGAAAAAGAATGAGGCTTTTGCCATCACCTTGCTCCGCCCCGTGGAGGAGCTGCTGCACTGCCCCAACCCCCCCTTCAATGTCACACCTCTTCCTACTATCTATTCCCCTCCTCCTTTTGTCCTGTTGTTATAAAAATGTAAATTCTGTTCAAGCCCTTTGGGTTCCCAGGAATGTTCATTTCTCTTGTAATAAACCTGGTTTTCACATAAGTCTCATGACGCAACAATTGCCTTTTGACAGTATATATTTATGTAGCACCCTTTCCAGTGAATATCCCAGGTTCAAGGTCTACTCCTAAAACTATAGCTTAAGAGGAAGGGAGGGACCAATTATGAAAAGGCACAAAGATGGTTTTGTTATTAAAAGCAAACTAAAATCTAGTCATACATAAGTCACTCCATTCATGAGGACCCTGGTTGTAAAGCTGGAAGGGACCTTGTATTTGTTTCATTTGTCAATGAAGAAATTGATGTTCACGGTGACTTGTCCAAAGTCATACAGCTAATAAGTAGCAAGGCTGGGATTTCAACCTGATCCCTCTGGTGGATTTGGTTCTAATCCTAGCAGGAGAAGAGACCTTAAATAAAGATGAGGAAAATGAGGGGAAAGGGCCAAAGACTACAGAACTAAAGACAAAGTGGAGTCTGGAATCCAATTTTCCTAATAACTAATCATTCAGTGATTATTTTCTGACTATCTACAATGTGTTCAACATCTCACTAAGAACTTAGAGTGATCATAAGAAATATGAACTTTAGGGGGCAGCTAGGTGGTGTGGAGAATAAAGCACTGGCCCTGGATTCAGAAGGACCTGAGTTCAAAATCCAGCCTCAGACACTTGACACTTACTAACTGTGTGGCCCTGGGCAAGTCACTTAACCCTCATTGCCCAGCCTTTAAGAAACAAATTCTAGATTCGAAAATTGAGTTTCCTATTAGATAGGAATGGAAAAAAAGAAAGAGAATGAAGGCAACTTAATAATGACTGCAGAGGGGTGTCTAGATGGACAAGCATATGGGGAAACAAATATTTAACAAGCATCTACCATGTGCCGGGCATTTTGCTAAGCACTTTGCAAATATGATGTGATTTTATTATGATCTCGTTGAATCTTAACAACCCTGAGAGATAAGTACTATTATTATTCCCATTTTACAGATGAGGAAACTGAGGCTACAGGATGAGGAAACAGAGCTTAAGTGACTTGCCCAGGGTTACACAGCTAGTAAAGTGTTTGAGGCCAGATATGAACTCAGTTCTTCCTGACTGAACCCAGAGCTCTATCCACGAAGCTACCTAGTTGCCTCCACTTGTTACCAGACTCAAGGGCTCCTGGATTTCTGCCTTTAAAGAAGGAACAGAAACCAGTGAATTATATTTAACTTCTCAGCTATTAACATCTGCAAGTGACTGGAAAGTTCTGGTGCCACAGAAACAACCATATGGATGGCTATGTTTCAGCTCCACATAGAATCAGCCCTGGTATCATGAAAAGTAAGATTTAGAAACAAACTCCTATGTGACCTGGCTCTGCGACCAAAGAAAAATCATTTCTCCTCTCTGAGCCTCAGTTTTTCCACCTACCTATTTGCCCTATCAAGCACACAGGGTGGTTTTGAGGAAAACAACACATAAAGTGCCATAAAAATGGATGCAGGATTATTAAAAACCACTGTGCAAGAATACATTCAATGCCTACTGTGTTGAGAACACTGTGATAGGCAATGGAGCAGTTATTAAGTTTAGTTGCATGTTGTCTCCCCCTTTAAACTGTAAGTTCTCTGAAGGCAGGAACTGTCTTTTACCTCTTGTTGTATCCCCATTACTTAGCACAGTGCCTGGCACATAGTAGGTACTAAATTCATGTCCTGCCCTCATGGAGCTCACACTCTGCCACCAATGGCTAATCATTACAGAACAGTTCACCAAGCACTTTCACAGACATTATCTCACTGGAGCCTCACAATCACTCTGACTAGGAGGCAGAATAGGTTTTATTATTCCCATTTCATGAATAGGGAAACTGGGACACAAGAAATGAAGTGACTCACTCAAAGTTGCACACTTAGGGAGTCAAAGGATGATAGGTTTCTAGATTGAGAGCAAAAAGAGATCTCCTATTTCACCTAGTCCAATACTCTTATTTTACAGGTAAGGAAACTGAGACCAAGGAGGTGAAGTGACTTGCCAAGAGTTACAATCAATGAGCATTTATGGAGAGCTTACTATGCGTCAGGCATTTTCTTACACTGGTATCTGATGTGAGTGCTACCCTGGGCAAGTTTCCTTGGGTCTCAGTTTCCTGACTCCAAATCCAGGCAGAAACAACCTTACAGAATTAGCTAAGCCTGTAGAAAAGAGAAAGCTTAGAAGGTCCCATTAACAACTGGACAATTCTCCCCTTAAACAGCCACCTTTCTTTCCTGGGTTGAATCTAAAATCTGTAACTTTTTTTTTCTCCTTTCTGCCAAGTCACGAATGAGTTCATCATTTCCAACATTTCCTCAGGGAGACATTAAGACAGGATTCTCTTACAAGGGCAGCACACGTGCATCTTTCTGAAACAACTCAGCAAAGGCTCATTTCCTTGAAAAGCAGCCCTGTTATTTGTTTGGTTCTCAGGAAGAAAACCAATCTGAAGGGGTAGTTCAGACCATGAAGGGCTAAAACACACACCTCTGTGGGACCACAGCCTGAAGACTCACAGCTGTGGAAAATGGGAGGCTACTTCAAACAGCAGCTTGATTTCCTGAAAACACCCTGGGTATTTGAGGGCAATGTCAAAGAGCACAGGAAAAAATCCAGGAAAAAAGATCACAGGATTTATAACTGAAAATGACCTTTGCCATCATCTAGGCTTTTCCCCTCATTTTACAGATGGTGAAAATGGAAACAAATACGTCAAATGACTTGCCAAAGATGACACAACTAATATATTGCAGAGCCAAGATTAGAACCCAGGTCTTCTAACTCATTGAAATGTTGATTTTTGTCTAATTCATCCACAAGCAACAGTCTATGGTCTTTTTGTCCTTTCTTCCATATTTCTCCAGGAGGGAGCTGTCATTGCTCCTTTGTTGTCACCATGGATTCCATTACTTCAAGTTTCTCTTCTTCTGAGTCTGCTGAGGAACAAGACATAGCCTCTTAGCTTCTCCCTACTTTCCTTTCCCCAAAGCAAACATACAGTCCTTTTTTATGAGCTCTAAGGACCTTTGCTCACTTAAGTGTGGCAAGAGCAGTGGAATCAAAATGGCAATTATATAGCACTCCTTCTGTGTCCACTCACCCAACTCACACTTACAATGGCAAGGTTGGATCCACAGAGGGGTGAATCATTCCCCTCCCCTCAGAGTTTTATGGGTAACTTTGAAGGGTCATGTCATCTAACACTGTAGCTATTGAGCTCCCAGACATGTGCTCCCCTAACATCAATTACCAAGTTGACATCAATTAACTTTTACAAAAGACATTTATTGAAAAGGTAAAGAAAAGATAGAGATAAGAGCAGCTAGGTGGTGCAGTGGATAGAGCACCAGCCCTGGAGTCAGGAGTACCTGAGTTCAAATCCGGCTTCAGACACTTAACACTTACTAGCTGTGTGACCCTGGGCAAGTCATTTAACCCCAATTGCCCCGCAAAAAAAAAAAAAGAAAGAAAGAAAGAAAAGATACAGATTATATCCCTCAAACTAAATATGTTCTCTCCTCCTAAGGAGACATGCAAGGTCCCTCAGGAGAGTAGTTGCAAAGCATTTGGAACAAAAGATTCCCCTTACTTGGGGGTGCACCTTACCCCCTATACAGACAAAGCCTTTGGGGGAAATGATCTCAAGCTTAGAGCACGAAGGCATAAATCTAAGGAATACTTGGGGCCAAGAGGTATTTCATGAGTCATGACTTTGGAAATCCTTTTCTTCCTCCAAAAAGTTCCCAACAACTTCACTTCTTGACATGGGACCAGCTGAATGGATGAGTTGTTGCCTTGCTCAGCTGAGTTGATTCTGTAAAGGAGATGGCTTCTTAGCTAATGGCATCAATCCATTTCTGGACTGGATCAAGTAGGTCACTCAACTATTGCTCAAGCTCTTTACCTGCACTCAGCTGCTATAGCTGCTGCTACTGGATTTCCTGAATTCATGTGATCATTTAAGGATTCTTATTTCATAATATTCATCACCTGAGATCAGGAAAGAAGAAATAAAACCGAAGAAAAGGCTCAAAAAAGGCACATGGCAGCTGGATGGGAAGGGACAAAAGGAGCAAAATGGCAAGTTTCCCTCCCGTGGCCAATAACTCAAAGCAATCCTCAAATAAAAGTCACCAGGGAAAAGACTGAGACATCAGCCACTTGAACCTTTTGTATGTATACTCAGTTCCAGTTCCTTAATCATTAGTCCTACTTTAGTCAAAACCAATTAGAAAGTTTTTCAACATCACATATCTACCCACCCTAGGTCATTAAGGCTGTGGAAATTCCACATGTTGGATTGGCAGCTGGCAGAAAATATCCGAATTTACTTCCAGAACTGAGCCCCAAATACCTAGTTTTGTCCTTTACCCAAGGAAAATTTAAAAAGTATCAGTATCACAATCAATTTCATCTCTTATTTTTTGGAATGTAAATGGAACTAGATCTTATCTTAGTTCCTAGGTTCTTCCACTCACTTGTTCAGCCAATAAGCATTTGTTAAGCGCCTCTCATGTGCCAGACCTTTCTACTTTTATCCTTAGAGAGAGCCTGAACCAACCCTCTTTTACAACACTTACTTTATTTTCCTAGAACTAGCTGCAGGGCGCCACTTTCTTTCTCCAATGTGATGTACATTGGCTCTAGAATCAGAAGACCTCAAGATATTTATTAACTGTGTGAACCTTGAGTAAGTCTCTTAACATTCATACATCTCATTTTTCTCATCTGTAAAATGAAATGATTGAACTAAGCAGCCTCTGAGGTCTCTTCTGGATCTAAATGTATGATCCAATTATACCTCTCCCAACTTTTTCTTGGAGATCACCACTGTGGAGTCATAATTATAATAGCAAATGACATTTATACAGGCTTTAAGGTCTACAAAATAATTTACATGGATTATCTCACTTAATCCTCACCAACAACCCTGTGATGTAGGTACTATAGGTAGCCTCATTCTACAGATAAGAAGACTCATATTCAGAGATTTTCATGTAATTGCTGAGTCACAGGCTAGTTGGTGTTGGAAGCAGGTATGAATCCAAATCTCCTGTGAATGTAAATCCAGTTCTCTCTGCATAGCGTCTCACTGTTATTGATGTTGCTAGTTATAATTCTTATGCAAATGAAAGAGTCGCACTTCTTCTTCCCAAAGAGTGGGTGATACAGTGAAAGCATTAAGAGTCAGAAGATCAGGGGTGGCTAGGTGGCACAGTGGATAAAGCACCGGCCCTGGATTCAGGAGTACCTGAGTTCAAATCCGGCCTCAGACACTTGACACTTACTAGCTGTGTGACCCTGGGCAAGTCGCTTACCCCCCATTGCCCCGCGCAAAAAAAAAAAAAAAAAGAGTCAGAAGATCTAGCTTCTGGTCCTAGCTTTGCCACTAATTTGCTGTGTGATCTTGGGTAAGATATTTTTCCCTCTCTGGGCCTCAGTTTTCTTATCTGTAAAATTAAAACATTGGTCTAGAAGGGATTTCTAAGGTTCCTTCCAGTTGTGACATGGTAGGAACTTGGAGAAAGGGAAGAAATCTACAGCACTATTTTAAAGATTAGAAGATATAAAAAGCTATCATCTTCAGACAGGTAAGAACAAAAAGGAACAGAAAGGATACAAGACAACTATATTTTTATTTCTATAAAAGCCTAGGAATATCTACTAACAAGATTTCTTGTAACTTTTTAGCTTTCCTTTTTTTTTTCTCTTTTAAACCCCCATTTCTTTGTAGTGAAGTACAGATGTATATAAGATCTGGGGGCATAGGGGCAGCTAGGTGGTGCAGTGGATAAAGCACCGGCCCTGGATTCAGGAGTACCTGAGTTCAAATCCGGCCTCAGACATTTGACACTTACTAGCTGTGTGACCCTGGGCAAGTCACTAAACCCTCGTTGCCAAGAAGAAGAAGAAGAAGACAAAGTATAGGATCTGTGTTTAATGCATTCAGAGGAAAGTTCTAAGAATAGTTCAACAACAATAAACATTTAGAAAGATATACACTTATTTCAAAACAGCAGGAATTATAGAAAGCCAGAGTCAGAAGAGACTTCAGAACAGAGAACATATATAGCACCCCTCTTGGTTTCATCTAAGTTTAAAGTACTGTTTGAACTATCAACTCTTCAAATTCACAGCTGTGAGCCCCCACCAATGTATCTCTATGCCTGAATAATCCAGATAGCAAACAAATTCAAAGCAAAAGGAACTTAATAAAATAGGATAGGAAACATGGAACAGACAATAGTCATCTGACAGTCTGGCCAGCACTAACTTGAAAATGTTCTAACAAAGATGTGCTATAGCATGAGTCAATTGTGGTTTAAGCATACACGGTCAGTCTGGAAAGACTGATATGTACATAAACATCTTTAGGTATCTCTCCAGACACCCAAATTTAACTCTATAGTTAACCATTTTCAATTCAACACTATCCTTTGCTATCAAATCCCTTACCTCTTATGTTGTCAACTCTTGTGCCTTACCAAACCCCATCTCTGGATTAGTCCTGTCATTCCTTTACTACTACTCATGTGTTACTGAAAAGATCTGAAAGAAATCAAATAGGTCTGCTAGAAATTTATGTTATCTAAACTCAAGTGAATTTCATCAGAAAAAGGCAATATTTATACTGTTGTTTAATTGATTCTCCACCCTACTCTCAACAGAGGGTGCTACAAATTTTTCCTTTTTTCTTCACACCTCTCATGATGGCTCTACCTCAATCATCCCAGCTAATGACCTCAACTCTGATTTTACCAAGGAAATAGAAACCATTTGCCATAAGATCCTTCTCCTTACCTTCTCTGCCTCTCAAGACTTCCTTTTTTCTCTCTCCCATTTTTCCAACACTGTCTAATGAAAAAGTGACCTTTCTCATCTAGGTAGATCCCTACATAAATATTCTTGAACCTATTCCCACCTATCTTCACCACCAGTTTATCTCACTATAATTGCTTCTTAATTTTCCATCTCTCCCTATCTACTGTTTCCTAGAGAAAATACAGGATTTATTTATTTGGAAATGAAAATTATATAAAAACAAAGACAATTGGTACAATCATTGGTATAATTGGAATTGTGCAAATAAAGTAACCCTTTGACCCAGAAATTCCATTATGGGCTTTTATATAACACAAGGAGATAATTTATAAGAAAAAAAGTCACCATATACACCTAAATATCTATAGAAGCACTTTTTATAATAGCAAAAAACTGAAAACAAAGTACATACCCATCAATTGGAGAATGGCTAAACAAATTGTGGTATATGAATGTGATAGAATATTGTCGTACTGTAAGAAATGATGAATGTTATAAACAAAGGGAAGAATAGAAAGATATCCATGAACTGATACAGAGTGAATTAAGCAGTGTCAAAATATATGTGTATATATATAATATATATACACAATGACTATGATAATATAAATGAATAGAACAATCACAGACATACACACACAAAAATCAAAAGTAAATGTCAAAAAATTATAAAGAATAAGCATAGCTTGAAAGATACCTCTTCTAGAAATGGAAGGTCCATAGATGTTACACATTGAACATGTTTTCAGACTTTTTCAATGTATTGACCAATTGCACTGATTTTTTCCTCATCTTTTTTTTCCTTTTTTTTTTTTGTCTTTAAAAATACTGTTATATGAGATGGCTCTCTAAGAAGGGTGAAACTGTCAGGATTTGGAAACAAAAGACATCAATAAAAACTTAAAATAAAAACAAAAGATAGTGATAAAAATGTTTAAAGTAATTATATCAATGGAGGCTCATTAGCTATGGATTTGAATGATTGTTGAATCACCAAGTGTCTAGAACCAAGAACAGCTTTCATGGAGGCCATGTGTGAAGGGATATATTAGTGATAAGAAGGACAAATTGAAAGGGGCAGGGAGTGGAGACTTGAAGACCTGTTATCTATTGCAATCATCCAAGTACTAGGTAGTAACGGGGAACTGTCTGTCATAAGAGTGGTTACAATGGGGAAAAGAAACAAAAGACTGAAATTAAAAAAATATTGCTAAGGTGGAAGGTCCCTTTGTAATTGACTGAAAAGGAAAAGTGAAAAGAAGAGAAGAATTGGTGATAATCCCTAAATTGCAAAGATAGAAGACCAAGTAAATTGTGATGCCATAAACATAATGAAATTTAGAAAGAGAAGACTAGAATAGGAAGGAAGGCAAAGATAACAAACTTCTAATAGCACGTAAGTTCCTTACAAGAAGGGGGGCTCTTCTGTTGTCTTTCTATTCCCAATCCACTGCATATCGAAGGTGACTAACAAATTTTTATTTAATTGAATTGCATTTTGGACAGATTGGGTTTGTGGTGCCTGTACAATGACCAGTTGGAAATGCCTTGTAGATAACTGTGGTTGTGGATCTAAAGCTTGGAATAGATGACAGGATGGGGGAGATGGTAGTGGGAATTATAAGAGTGAATAAAATTGTCCACCTTTGCACCTAGAAGACTGGCTAAAATGATAGAAAGGGGAAATGACAAATGTTGGAGTGGATGTGGAAAAATTGGGACATTAATTCATTGTTGGTGGAATTGTGAACTGATCCAACCATTTTGGAGCACAATCTGGAATTATGCCCAAAGAGTTATTAAACTACCCATACCCTTTGATCCCGCAATACTGCTACTTGCTCTATTTCTGAAGACTATTTGGGGAAAAGGAAAAGAACCTATATGTTCTAAAATGTTTATAGCAGTTCTCTTTGTGGTGGCAAAGAACCGGAAATTGCAGGGGATACCCATCAATTATGGTATATGATTGTGATGAAATACTACTGTGGTATAAGAAATAATGAGCTCAGGGTAGCTAGGTGGCACAGTGGATAAAGCACTGGCCCTGGATTCAGGAGTATCTGAGTTCAAATCCAGCTTCAGACACTTACCACTTACTAGCTGTGTGACCCTTGGGCAAGTCACTTAACCCTCAATGATCTGAGAAAAACATGAAAGACTTGTTTGGAATAATGAGGAACAAAATGAGCAGAAGCAAGAGAGTATTGTATACAATAACAGCAATATTGTTTTAAGAACAACCTTGAGCAGGGGCAGCTAGGTGGCGCAGTGAATAAAGCACCAGCCCAGGATTCAGGAGGACCTGAGTTCAAAACCAGTCTCAGGACTTGACATTTACTAGCTGTATGACCCTGGGCAAGTCACTTAACCCTCATTGACCTATATGTGTCTAATTGTAGCCATCTCTGGGGTGGAGGAGAGGGGAAAAGGGAAGAAAAAAATTTACATGATAATTTTGTTATAGATTTGAAAGGAATAGCAAGTTGGGTATAGTAAATTTGCAATTTCGTATGCAATCATCTCTTTTATTGTACTATGTTATGGAAATGTTTGTTTTATTCCATAATTTTTAAAATAAAAAAGTGAATAAAATTGCCAGGAGGAACAAGAGAAGAGGGCCAAGGATACTCCATCAGGGAATACTCATGTTAAAGGATTAGTAAAAGGATAAAGACCTAACAAAGGAGTTCAAGATGAATAGACTAAAGTAGGAAGAGAAAGAGGAGGGCATGGTATCTCTGAAGCCAAGAAAAGAGAGAGAGGGGGGAAAAAAGAAAGAAATGAAAAAAATGAAAAAGAAAAGAAAGAAAAAGAAATTTTTAAAAATGCTAAGATAAAAAAATAAATAAAGGGGCAGCTAGGTGGCGCAGTGGGTGGAGCACCGGCCCTGGAGTCAGGAGTACCTGAGTTCGGATCCGGCCTCAGACATTTGACACTTGCTGGCTGTGTGACCCTGGGCAAGTCACTTAACCCCAGTTGCCTCACTAAAAAATAAATAAATAAATAAATAAATAAAGATTTTTAAATACATTTTAAAGAGAGACAGTGAGAGAGAGAGGATACGGCAGTAAGGGATGGTCAAAATATCAAATATAGCAGGTAAGTCAAGGAAGATGTGAACTAAAAGACTGGTCCTTGGATGTGATGAGGAACAAGTCATTGGTGACCTTTGAAAGAGTAGCTGAATAAAATGGTTAGCATGGAAACCCATTTCTGAAAGGTTAAGGAGAGGGCTGGTGGTGAAGTGGAAATATTGAGCACAGACTTTCTTAAGAAGCACAGCAGTGAAGGGAAAGAGAAAGAACTGGAGCTGTACAGACCAGAAAGGTTAAGGGCAGGCATTTGGAAGAACCAACCTCTTGCCCCAGTTTTGCTAATGGAAGTACCAGAGTCACTCTAAAACAAGTTAAAGCTTTGGTTTGAGTTTAAAATTCTGCTATAGAAAGAATGTGTGCTTGGGCTTAAAGCTCAGCTGCAGAATTTCAGATGCATGGATCGTGAGGCTTCCAGCAAGAACATGTCAACAAGAGGAGGAGATGCATACTAAGTTCATGTCCTAGGTGGGTAAGCCAAGGCACCAGGACACTGGAAGATCTGTCCCTTGAAAAAGAAGAGCTGAGAAGAGAAAATATGGAGTCTGCCCACATTAGAAGCCAGTCTGTTCCACTGGGCAGTTTCAAGCAAAACCTCTTGCAAGTGACCCTATTAACAATGCTTCAAACTACCCTCATGCAAAGTCTCTGAGTCACAGATTCAGTCCTTTACTCAAGTAAGCAAGCAGCAAAGTCTTTTGCAAAGGAAAGGAATTGTGGAGGGAGGTGCAGAGAAGGGGAATGGAAAGGAGGAGGAGGAGGGAGATTGGAGAATGTGATTGCCCAGAAATGCAGAGGCAGATTGTCTTTCCAGAGTCAGGGAAACTTCGCCAAACTTCATACTGGCCAAACTGGCAGCAGCCTGGGGGAGGGCTGGAGGGAAAGAGGGAGAAGGGGAGGCCTGTTTAAAGTTCCAAAAGCTTATATGGTCATACTTAACTTCTGCTTTCCCCATTGAAAGCGTTTCAGCTACATTCTTCTCCCTATCCCTCTCCCTACCCCAATTCAACAAATATTTTTAGTGTGTAATAGGTGTAAGACCCTGTGCCTGATGTGGGGTAGTGGAAAGAGTTCTGGATTTGGAGTCAGGAGACATTATTAATCATCATCATCACCACCACCACCACCACCACCACCATCAAGCATTTATTAAGCACTTACTGTGTTCCAGTCACAATGCTATATGGGAACACAACAAAAGGTAAAAATAGTACCTGCCTTCAGGGAGCTCACAGTCTAATGGAGGAGACAAATGCAAGCAACTATGTACATACCCATTATATTTTGCATAAATGGGAGGGAATTTCAGAGAGGAGGCATTAGGGTGGAGGAAGTCAGGTGGTGAGAACCACAGAAGGCCTGTTCTGGCCAGAAACTCTGAGGCCCTTCCCCTCCCAGATGGATTCTTTTGTGAAGGCTAACTAGCCCATCTTTTGCCTCAATTCTTACCTAGCAGTTAATTACTAAATGAGCATTGCCTCAAATAAACTGAGACCTGGGAAAGACATTAGTTTTAAAAGGCCAAGGTCACCCACTGCATCCTGGGCTATCACCATTAAGTCCTAACTTTTGTCTTGCCACTGGACTCAGCTGACCCTGGTTGGGAGAGAGTGAGGCTGGTGACCTTGCACAGACAGCCCTGCCTCCCTTAAATCCAATACACTTGCAAGTCAAGACATAACCCTGAGAATGAAGGATGGACAACAACCTGCAGGAGAGGTAGCATTTTAGCTGACTTGAAGGAAGCCGAGAGGTCAGGAAGTGGCAGAGAGAAGGGAAAGCTTTCAGAGGGGGAAGGGATGGTCAGGGAAAAGGACTGATCCTGGCTTTGATGCTTACTCCCTATAACCCTAGGCAAAGCACTTCTCTCTAAGCCTGTTTCCTCAGCTGAAAGTATTAGGTCAGGTAATCTCTACTTTATCCCCCATAATATGACAAAGTACTGGCTTGGCCACTTAGCTGTGTGAACCTGAAAAAGCTTGCTTTGTAAATTTCTCTAAACCTCAGTAGCCTCATCTGAGGCAGCAGGGTGGCACAGTGAATAAAGTACTGGACTTGAGTTCAAATCCTGCCTCAGAGACTCAGTAGCTGTGTAACCCTGGGAAAGTCATATAACTTCTGTCTGTCTCCCTTTCTGCATCTGTAAAATGGGAATGATAATAGCACCCACCTCACAAGGTTGCTGTGAAGCTAAAATGAGGTAATATTTATAAAAGTGCTTTGTGCACATTAAAGCATTGTAGAAATGGTAGATACTATTAATAGGAAGATAATACTTGTATCCTGTAATGCAGAGGATTGTTATGGAGAAGGTGTTTTGTAAGCCTAAAATTTCTATAGAAATGTAAGATAATTTAACTCTTATGATGATTTATAAGACATAATCCCTGCCCTTAAAGAATTTACAATCTATATACATATATCACCTATATCATATTGCTTTATGTCTTGGGGAGGGGGGAGGGAAGGGAGGGTAGTGGTAAAAATCTTATGAAAACAAATGTTGAAGACTATTTTTACATGTAACTGGAAAATAACAAAATACTTTTATGATTTTTTTAAAAAGAGTTTACAGTCTAAAAAGAGGGAAAAGACAACCACACAAATAAGTGTGAGACAGGGGAGGATGTGATAAGAAGAGAAAGAAATTTAAAATAAAGTGATATTTTTTTAAATGAGGAGCATACCATTCTCAGCTGGGGAACACAGGTAAGACTTCCTAAAAGAGAAAAAATCCCAACAACAAAAATGAAGAAGTCTTCATAATTGCATGGAGGCCTAACAAGACTGGAAAAGAGCTAACAGTCCAGTCTGGAAAGAAAGTAAAGTATATGACAAGGCGTGAAGTGAAATAAAACAGAATAATGAGAATGAGGTCCCAGATTTACAGGAAATACTAAAACTCCTAGACAAAAATGAAGCTATTAAGTGGGTAAGACATACCAATTATGAAGAATTAAGAGAAAAGGGGAAGATGATGCAGAGAAAAGAAAGCAGAATCAGGAGAACAATATATACCCCAATAATGTAAATAAAAACAACACCAAATTATACCTGATTAAAAAATTAAATTGGGGCAGCTAGATGATGCAAGTGGACAGAGAGCCAGGCCTGGAGTCAGGAAAACCTGAGATCATATCCAGCTTCAGATACTTACTATCAAGTCACTTAACCTTGTTTGCCTCAGTTTCTTCTTCTGTCAAATGAGCTGGAGAAGGAAATGACAAAGATACTCCAGTATCTCTGCCAAGAAAACCCCAAAGGGGATCACGAAGAGTCAGAAATGACTGAACAACAACTACAAAAATTACATTAAATTCTCAGATTAAAAGAAATGAACTGGGGCAGCTAGATGGCGCAGTGGATAGAGCACTGGCCTTGGAGTCAAGAGTACCTGAGTTCAAATCCGGCCTCAGACACTTAACACGTACTAGCTGTGTGACCCTGCGCAAGTCACTTAACCCCAATTGCCTCACTAAAAAAAAAAAAAAGAAAGAAAAAGAAAAAAAAATCTCTGATGAGAAAAGAAATGAACCAACATTGCTTCCAGAGTACAAATATGAAAGCATACATCCACTCCGTCACTGAGAGATTAGGGACTACAGAGATGGAAGATTGGCTATAATATCAGTCATATCGCTGCTGCTGGGACATTTTCACATGGTTAGGGGAAGGAGGTTTATTGGGCAATGACTAATAGAAAAAATAATAGGGGCAGCTAGGTGGCGCAGTGGATAGAGCACCGGCCCTGGAGTCAGGAGTACCTGGGTTCAAATCTGGCCTCAGACACTTAATACTTACTAGCTGTGTGACCCTGGGCAAGTCACTTAACCCCAATTGCCTCACTAAAAAACAAACAAACAAACAAAAAATAATACAACTTTTTCAAATGAACCCATTAAACTTCAAATTCAGAATTACTACTACCCTGTGGCATTACATCTTTTTTAAAATTATTTCTGCTTATATGACTAGAAGAGAAGATGGACTGAAGACATGACAAAATCAAGGGATGACATGTGTGAGAGAAGGTAGAAGCCTTCAAACCCATTGGGCAGACCCCCAGGGATCAGTTTCTGGGGGGGTCATAGACAAGGGGCTACCACAATAGCTTACTGACTGGTCTCCCTGACAGAAGTCTCTCCCTACTCTGGTCCCTTCTCCACTCAGCTTGTCAAAGTGAGCTTCCTAAAGCACAAGTCTAGCAGCAACCAACCCATCACATCTGGAACCAAATAGGAAATCCTCTGTTCAGAGCCTGGAGCCTCCCCCCACCTTTCCAGTCTTCTTACATTTTACTCCCCTTCTCCCATCCCAGACCCCACAATATACTGACACTGGCCTTTTTGCTATTCCTCACACAAAGCATTTTTCCTCCAACTCCTGGCATTTTCACCAACTTTCCCCCCACACCCATAATGTTCTCCCTCCTCATCTCCTTCTGGCTTGCCTGGGTTCCTTCAAATCCTTGATTCTCTAGGAAGCTCTTCCTGATTCCCCCGTAGTGCTAGTATCTCCTCTTTGTTTATTGTCTCCACTTTATCTTGTAGGTATGATATGGTCAAGTCAGATAACCCCTGACTGCCTCTCTTCCTCATCTGGAAAGTGCATCTAATAATAGCATCCACTTCAGGGCTGTTGTGAATCTAAAATGAGATGATACTTGCAAAGTGCCCTGCCTACCTTATACCACTGTATACATGGTAGGGTAAGTTCACTTACCTTGGTAGTATACTTTCCAGGGAGATATACATTATCATTGAGGTTGACACAGGCATCACCAGAGCTAACTCAGTATTTGGGAGGCTCTGAAGAAAAGTGTAGGAGAGAAGAGATATTAGACTGCCTACCAAACTGAAGGTCTATAGAGCCATTGTGCTGACCTCATTATTGTATGCCTGTGAAACCTGGGCAGTCTACCAGCACCATGCCAGGAAACGGAATTGTTTCCATTTGAATTGTCTTAGGAAGAGTCTAAAGATCACCTGGCAGGATGGTGTACTGGACACTGAGGTCATTTCTCGAGCTGAAATGCCAAGTATTCAAACTCTACTGTAAGGAACACAACTCTGATGGGCTGGCCACGTTGTTCGACGTCAAACATATGCTTGCCTAAAAGACTATCTTATGGAGAACTTATACAAGGCAAGAGCTCACATGGTGGTCAGAAGAAGCAACACAAGGACACTCTCAAGATCTCTCTGAAGAACTTTGGAATTGATTGTGTGACATGGGAGACACTGGCACAAGACCACCCACTATGGCATGCCTTCATCAGAGAAGATGCTGTGCTCTATGAACAAAGAACTGAAGTCACTCAAAAGAAACACAAGATGCTCAAATTTAGAGAACCCACCCCAAATATTCACATAGACTATGTGTGCCTGATCTGTGGTAGAGCATTCCAACCTCATATTGGTCTGATCAGCCACAGTCAAACACACTGTAACTTGACTCTAACATAGTGATATCATTTTGGTCCTCTTCAAGAGCAATGGACAACAACCAACCAACCAACCAAATGGTAGCTACTATTATTAAAATAGGAATAATCATTCTTCTACCACCTAACCCAATTGAATTCTATTCAAATTTTTAAAAAATATTTTATCACCTACCTACTACATATATGACAAAGTATAGGATATTCATAATCTGAGACAAGTGTACTGGCACTCAAGGAGATTCCACAGTAATTGTTGAGTGCTGTGCTCAACACAGAATGCAAAAAAAAAAAAAAAAAAAGACACTATGATCTCAAAGAATTTACTGTGCAGACTACACACATACATGCCCGCACACAAGCACACATGCATACATGACAGAAAACAAGATAGCATATAGTTTATTTATCTTAATAGTATTTATTTTTCCCAATTACATGTAAAAATAGCTTTCAACATTCATTTTTGTAAGATTTTGAGTTCCAAATTTACTCCCTCCCTATCATCCCCCCGCCAAGACATTAAGCAATGTGATATGTTTTACAGTACTTTAAATGAGTCAGTTTAGACTCTTCAGGCTAGAGGGTTTCAGAGAAGGAAGACAGTATGAACTGGAGTCTTGAGGGAAGACTTGGTGGGGAAGAGACTTAGAGAACAAGTGGGATTAGATTCAAATAGAAGTGGCAAAAATAGCCTGAGTAAAGGTTTAAAAGTGAGAAAGAGGGGCAGCTAGGTGGTGCAGTAGATAGAGCACCGGCCCTGGAGTCAGGAGTACCTGAGTTCAAATCCGGCCTCAGACACTTAACACTTACTAGCTGTGTGACCCCAGTTGCCTCACTAAAAAAAGAAAAGTGAGAAAGAGAATAGTGAGGTGCCTGTGAGATAGTAAGAAACCTAGTCTGATTAAAATTAATTTAGCACATGACATTAATTACACTCTAACTCAACTTATAAATTCATTTGATTAATATGTGCACTCACATTGTCTGCTTCCAAACTGCTTACATAATTGTCAAAATAGCCGTGTTACCTAAGCACTTGAAGAAGCATGGCCTAATGGATGGTGCACTGGACTTGTAATCTGCAAGACCTGAGTTCAAATCCTGAATAGACACATATTTGCTGTGTGATCCTGACAAAGCCACTAAACCTCTCCGTGCCTTAGTTTCCTCATCTATATAAATAAAGGACTTTTGGACGCAATGACCTCTACAATCCCTTCCAGTTCTCTATTTATGATGCTATAATCCAATCTTCCTTTCAGGCTTTGCAAAGAAACCCCAAAACAAAGTAATGCCACTATAAGCACATTACATGAACGATTAGAAAGATGTTTACTCTTTGAGACCATATACCGAGTCACAGCTATTAACTATTAGTCACAGCCGATCCAAGCTATACACTGGAAGGGTGGATACTGAAACTGAAGCTGAAATACTTTGACCACATAATGAGAAGATGGGACTTATTGGAAAAGGCCTCGATGCTGGGGAAAATAGAAGACAAAAGGAAAAGGGGATGACAGAGGAAGAGGTGGATAGTGTCATGGAAACAATGAGCATGAACTTCAACAGAATTCAAGAGATAGTGGAGGATAGAAGGGCTGTGTGTCCATGGAGTCAAGAAGAGGTGGACATGACTAAATTCCTGAACATCACCAAGTCACAGCATGGGGAGTTCTCAGAGTTGGAAGGGCATCCGGCTCCACCCGTCCCTGCAAAAGATTCCCTTCTACAATATCACTGGCAAGAGGTCACCCAGACTCCACTGGAAAGCCTCCAGTGATAGGGATTTTGCTAGATCTGGAGGCAGACCATTCCACTTTCACAGAACCTCAGGGCATTTGGCGCTACCCATATGTGAACAAGGATACACGTAAGAAATAGTATCTTTTACATGTATATAAAGCTTTGAATTTTATGAAGTTTTTTACAAGCATTTTCACACTTGAGTCCTGTGAGGTATGTCGTGCAGGTATTATTAATCACCTCCACTCTACAGATGAGGAAAACAGACTTACAGAGGGCAAGCGACTTGCTCGTGATCATACAGTTACTAAGTATCAGAGACTCAAATTGAAACCACCTCTTCCCTACTCCAAGTCCTGGACTCTATTCATTATGCCACATTTCCTCTCTCTAATGTGTCTGACAAGTAGTCTATCACCTTACTGTATGAAAGTACAATTGTATTGTAGGCATGTTATTATGCCATAAGGAATTCCAAAAGTGATGAGTTCAGAGAAACCTGGTAAGCCTTACATGAACCGATGCAGTGAAGTGAGCAGAACCAGAAAAACAATTCAGACAATAACAAAAGCACTGTAAACACAACTTTGAAAAACTTAAGAACTCTGATCAATATAGTTCCTAACCATGATTCCAGAAGACTGAGGATGCTACCCATTCATGACAGGAAGGGGATGGATTCACAGTACAGGCTCAGACTTTATTTTAACATAGCCAATGTGGGAATTTGCTTTGCTTAACTTTATATGTTTGATACAAAGGTTTTGCTTTTTTTTGTTTCTTTTAAATTGGTTGGGAGAGAAAGAAAATAAATTCCTATTATTTGAAAAAATAAAGTGGGAAACATTTTTATAGTCTTCCAGTCTTTACTTGAAGTGCTCCAAACAGGGAGAAGCAACTACTTCTCAAGGTAACCCATTTATAGTTGCAAAGCTCCCATTGTAAGGTGTTTTCCTTCATGTTAAGGCTAAATTTGCTTCTTTGCAACTTTCATTTACTCCTCCTGCTTCTGTCCTTTGGGATCAAACAAAACAAGTATAATCCATCTTCTTCATCATAGAAGCAACATCTTATTCCAGTAAGAGAGGCAAGAATCTCACTGTCCTCTGCCCTAATCAGACCTCATCTAGAGTATTGTATTTGGCTATGGATACCATAGTTCAAAAAGGTATTGATAAAGTGAAAACTGTCCAGAGATGGCAACCAGGATGGTCAAGGACTGTGAGTCTGTATCATATGAGGATCAATGGGAAGAAGAGGGTATAGAAGAGAAGACATGACAGCTACCTTCAAATGTCTGAAGGGCTATTTTATAGAAGAAGGATTAGACTTGTTCTCTTTGACCCCAGACATAAAATCATGAGTAATGGGTAAAACTTGAAAAGGGGAAAATGTAGGCTTTAAATCAGCAAAAAACAAAATTCCTAATGTCAGAACTGTATAAAAGTGAGATGGGCTGCCTGGATATGTGGTTGTTTTACTTTCATTGAAGGCCTTCAAAGAGAAGCCAGATGAACAGCAAAGATTATGTAGGATGGGCTAAAAGTAACAAATATTTAATAACTCCTTTATTTTTTGTTTTTAATTTATAGGACCATTACATGATATACAGTATATATGAAATGAATTTACATTACATATGAAAAATCAAATCTCGTAAATGGCAAAAAATAATTTTCAAAAAGTTATTAAAACATCAAACCCCTTCTTGACTTTTGGCCCACCCTGTATTAGAACACATATTATTTTCAGGATTCCCTTCATGTATTCCACCTCTCAAATTCTGGGGTTCTGTGATCTGCACGTAGCATCCAATTTCACATCCAATCTAAATGTCCATTTTTTAAATCTGCCTTGCTTCTCTCTCTCTCTCTCTCTCTCTCTCTCTCTCTCTCTCTCTCTCTCTCTCTCTCTCTCAGTGAGGCAATTGGGGTTAAGTGACTTGCCCAGGGTCACACAGCTAGTAAGTGTCAAATGTCTGAGGCCAGATTTGAACTCAGGTCCTCCTGACTCCAGGGCTGGTGCTCTATCCACTGTGCCACCTAGCTGCCCCTGCCTTGCTTCTTTATACCTGGAACAGCACTTTCTAAGCCAGACCTCCAGAAATCATTCCCCCAATACCTAGGGTAATTAGCCCATTCAACTTTGGAAATTCTACTCTGGGGCCTAAATGTCTTGATTGGTAAGTTAATGCAAGCTCTCTTAGCCCATTATACCTAGCCTATCCCAGATCAGACCATGCTTCATGTCACATCCAAGTGCAGATTTATGTTATCTTGCTATCTGCTCTGTCCTCCATACCTCCCCTCCTTTCTGCTCTGGGCACTGTAATCGAATCCACACAATTATGGTTCATTTTACAATTATTATCTTATTTGATCCCCACAACAACCATTTTACAGATAAGGAAACTAAGGCAGACAGAGGTTAAGTGACTTGTCCAGGGTCACCCAGCTAGTAAGTGCCTGAGAATGAATTTAAAATTAAGTATGCCTAGGGGCAGCTAGGTGGCGCAGTGGATAGAGCACTGGTCTTGGAGTCAGGAGGACCTGAGTTCAAATCCAGCCTCAGACACTTAACACTTACTAGCTGTGTGACCCTGGGAAAGTCACTTAACCCCAATTGCCTCACTAAAAAAAAAAAAAAGAAATTAAGTATGCCTGATTCCAAACCCAGTACTCTGTGCACTATAGCGCCACCTAGCTGCCCCAGGGTGAAGATAATAATAGTACCTACCTAGAAGAATAGTGAGATCAAATGAGATATTTGTAAAGAGGGCTTAACCTAGTGTGTGTCACATTGTAGACACTATACAAATGGTTATTTCCTCCCTTTCTCCTTCCTTCATCTTTCCTAATCTTCCCTAGGTATAGAATGACCTTTGCTCCCTCAAATCACATTTTCTTTAAATTTCTCTAATGCAATTATGTATTGATGTGCCTAGGTCTTTTCCCTTGAGTATTTCAAGGATCTTTTAAACTTTGAATCCAACAACATGGCAACCTATTTCCTAGCTCCATACATTTTCACAGGAAGGAAGCAAGAAAAGAAGTATTTATAGGTATGTACTATGTGCTAGGCACTGTGCCAAGTTCTTTTACATATTATTATTACCATTTTGTAGTTGAGGAAACTGAGGCTAAGGTTAAGTAATTTGCCCAGGGTCAAATAGTCAGTAAGTAAAGAGGCTGGATTTGAACTCAGGTCTTTCTGAATCAAAGTCCAGTACTCTATTTGCCTCTATCCCCATATCTAGATGACTTTTTCCTGAACTTTGCCTCTTAGAGTCTCTGGCTTCCTTCAAAGCATAACTCAAATGCCACCTCCTATATCAAACCTTTTCTGATCTCTTGGTTGCTAATGCCTCCCTGAGATTGTTGTTCAGTTGTTTCAGTCATGTCCTACTCTTTGTGACCCCATTTGGGATTTTCTTGTTTGTTTAGTTGGTTGGTTGGTTGGTTTTTGCAGGGCAATGAGGGTTAAGCGACTTGTCCAGGGTCACACAGCTAGTAAGTGTCAAGTGTCTGAGGCCAGATTTGAACTTAGGTCCTCCTGAATCCAAGGCTGGTGCTTCCCATTTGGGATTTTCTTGGCAAAGATCCTGAAATGGTTTGCCATTTCCTTTGTCAGCCCATTTTACAGATGAGGAAATTGAGGCAAACAGGGTTAAGTAACTTGCACAGAAGCACACAGCTAGTGTGTGTCTAAGGCCAGATTTGAACTCAGGTCTTCCTCACTCCAGACCTGACACTGTATCCACTGTGCCACCTTACCTATGTATTACATTGAATTCATTTATATATATATATGTATATATATTTGTATACACTTATTTATGTCCATATTGTTTCTTCAGATAGAATGTAGGCTTTTTAAAGGTAAACCCTGTTTCATTTTTGTCTTATATCTCCAGTACCTAGCACAGTGCTGACATAAAACAGGTGCTTAATAAATGTTTTGGATTGATCTTAAGAACTGTTCACAGTGCTTTGAACACAGTCAGTAACTACAAGTTTCTTGAATTGAAAAATTGTTCTTAGACTAAAACCAAATCCACAACAAGGAACAGACATTTCCATCAGTTTTCTTTAGTTTTAGATCCTATTTAAAATCTAGGAGACTCTTAACAATAGCCGTTACCTCATTCCTATAAGTCTTATTTTTCTCACTTCTTACAGTCCCCAAGTTGGACTGGAGAAAGAGCTATGCTATTCTTATCAGTTTTATGTAGGAAGACAGCCTCAGGCTCCATGGAATGAATATTTGGTTGGAAAACAGAAAACTTGAGTTTGAATCTAAGTTCTGCCACTTAGTTCTTCCTTGGTTTCCTTAAAGTGAGAAAGCCTTGGGAGCAGCTAGGTGGCACAGTGTACAGAACACTGGCCCTGGATTCAGGAGGACCTGAGTTCAAATCTGGCTTCAGACACTTGACACTTACTAGCTGTGTGACCCTGGGCAAGTCACTTAACCCTCATTGCCCCGCAAAAAAAAAAAAAAAGTTAGGAAGCCTTTCCCAATCCCCTCTTAATACTGGTGCTTTACCTCTCCAATTTATACTATCTATAATCTTTGTTTGTACATAGTTTTTTGCATGTTGTCTCCCCCATTAAACTGTGAACTCCTTGAGAGCAGGGACTCTCTTTTGTCCTTGTATTCCCAGCACTTAGCATAGTGCTTGACACATAGTAGGTATTTTTAAATCCTTATTGACTGTCTACCAGCTTTATATGTGACTTTAAGCATATTTTTTTCTTTTTCTGAATCCTAGTTTCCTGATCTGTAAAAAGGAGAAATTAGATCCGATGACTTCCAACTCTGAGGGTCTAAGATTCTATAAAATATCTTAAAATAGCTACTATCCCTGCTAAATCTTCTCTTCATTCTCAATCCTTCGGTCTTCCTAGGGCACGGTCTCCAGTTTCTCCATGAACCTGAACCTCCTAGGGAAAGCTAGCCTTCCACCTAGAACTGAATAAGACATCCAGATGTGGTCAAACAGGGAAAAGACACAATAGACCTATCACTTCCTTCATTCTGAATACTATGCCTCTCGATGCAGCCTTAAGACTATTTCTGCCATGTCATACATACTGTTCATTTCTATTGAGTTTGGAGTCCACTAAAACCCTCAGGTCTTTTTCACAGGAACTGCTGTCTAGACAGAACTCCCCAGTATTATACTTGTGAAAGTGATATGTTTAACCCAAAGGTAGAAGTTTACATTTGTCCAAATTAAATTTCACCTTCTTTGAGCAAGCCCATCATTCTTGCCTGTTGAGGTCTTATTGGATCCTGATTCTATTATCCATCATGTTAACTACCCCCCTCCCAGCTCACTCTCATCTACAAACTGACAAGCATACCATTTTGCTTTCTTCCAAATCATTGATAAAATCATTGCACAATATAGGCCCAAAGTCAAACCCTCACAAGCCACCCTTTTAATAATAATTTCTATAATTTTTGCCAGAAATTGAAGTCAATCTCTTTGGCATATAATGTGCAGAATCCACCCTCTTCTCTGTTTTGGAAAATATTTGCAATTCTCCCATTCTGTGGCACCAATCCAGTCCACTACAGTTACCCAATTATCACTGTCAGTGGCTCAGCAATCACATCTGCCCATTCTTTCTATATCCTAGCATATAGACTTTCTGGGCCCAGTGACTCAAAGTCCCCCACCCTCACCCTAGAGATGGTTACCATTAGACATAAATATTTATATATATACATATGTAAAATAATTTTATACATATTTCTATTTATTAGTTCTTTCTCTGGATGCAGATATTGTCTTCATAGGTCCTTTATAGTTAATTTGGGCATTTATAATAGTTAAAATGACAGTCACTCAAAGTAGTTCTTAAAAGAATATTGCTATTACTGTATACAGTGTTCTCTTGGTTCTGCTCATTTCAGTCTTCATTATTTCATACAAGTCTATCCATGTTTTTCTAAAATCATTGAGCTCATCATTTCTTATAGCACAGTAGTATTCCATCACAATCATATACCACAACTTGTTCAGCTATTCCCCAGTTGACAGGCATGCCCACAATTTGCAATTCTTTGCCACCACAAAGAGAGCTGCTACAAATATTTTAGAACATAAAGGGTTTTATTTTCCTTTTTCCCTAAATCATCTTCCCTTCTCAAAGGAGTTCAGCACTGGCTAATGATCTTGCTTTCCACCCTAACCTTTCTCTTCACTCTTCTGACTTCAACACACAGGCTGATTTCCTTTGCCTTCCAGATCATTAACCACTTCAGTTCTCATGATCTGCCCCTTGACTCTATCTCACCCCAAATGCAAGAATGGTAATCACTTTGATCTCAACATCTCCTCCCAATCCAGAATTCTGAAATTCCTCTGTCTTATCACCATACCTTATCCTTGTAATCCTTCCTCCTTCTCATTCTTCATAAACAGTCTTCTTCCTCAACAGGCCCTTCACCCCTCCCTGTTCTCCTAGTCCATCATCTTTGCTATGATCTCATTCTCCTCCCTCCAAAGTATTGGCCTATAATAAATCCATTCAATTTTACACTGTCATCCACCTTCAATTCCTTTGCCCTTTTATCTAGACTGAAGCCTTACCATATTGGGCTACCTTCACCATCTGTCTTCTCCACTCCGACATATGCACAACTGAAGAAGTAACAAAAGTATGCTCATCTTAATTGCCACACTGCAATCCTTTTCAACCTTGACTGACTCTCTATCACACTTTCCACATGACCTATTCCAAAACTTATCCCATCAAACGAGCTACACCACCAATCCCTTTCACCAGAGAGCTCAACTTCCAATGTGATGTAGAAAATAGAGGGCATCTATCAGGACCTGCCCCTTCTCCCTAATTCTCCAACTTAAAATCCCTCATCACCTCCTCCTCCATTCTCTCCTCCTTTGCTCTAGTCTGATGAAAAGATTTCTCCTTGTCATTTCCCTCTCACTCACCTCTGCCAACTCTCTCCTACGTGCTAAATCCAATGTCTTTCTCTCAGTCATTATCTTTCTTGATCTATCTTCAATGTTTGCCATAGCTGACCACTCCTCTTCCCATTGCCTTCCTCGCCTTT
Source organism: Dromiciops gliroides (assembly GCF_019393635.1). NCBI lineage: Eukaryota > Metazoa > Chordata > Mammalia > Microbiotheria > Microbiotheriidae > Dromiciops > Dromiciops gliroides. The sequence continues at coordinate 520,076,417 of NC_057862.1, read as the reverse complement.
TACAACCCTGCTTTGTTGTCCAGTTGTTTTCAGTAGCGTCTGACTCTTTGTGACCCCATTTGGTGTTTTCTCTGCAAATATATTGGAGCAGTTTGCCATTTCCTTCTCCAGCTCATTTTACAGATGAGGAACTGAGGCAAACAAGGTTACGTGACTTTCCCAGGGTCACACAGATAGAAAGTGTCTGAGGCCATATTTTAACTTAGTTAAAATATGACTCTTCCTGACTCCAGGTATAGATAGCACTTTATCCACTGCACCACCTAGCTGCCCTAACACTATTAGGGTTAGCGCCCTAACACTGCCAGTTCCTGGTTTTTCTCTTACCAGTCTGAATCCCCCTTTATCATTTCCTTTGCAGGATCATTATCCAGGCCCCATCTTCTAGATATAGGTGTACTCCAGGTCTCTGTCCTGGGCCCTCTATTTTTATTTTTCTATAGTCTAACTCAGTGATCTAGCCAGCTTCTTTGGAGTCAATTATCATAACTATGCATATAAATACCAAATCCACTTATCTAACCCAATCTTTCTCTTAAGCTCCATCCTGCAACCAACCAAAAAATGTTCATTAGATGTCTATGAAGGGGAGGGAGAGGGAGAGGGTTCATTGGTAAATATCTAACCACCAGATCTCAGATGGGGGGAGGGGGGAAATGTACACACAACACACTTTTAAGCTTAATCTTCATTATTATTATTTTATCCTTCATTTTCTTAATTTTAGACAATCAACAAAACAATAAATGAAGACTTTATTTGCAGCAACTGCCAATTTTCTGAGATATAATGCTCACAGTGAAAATTTAACAATCAGCTCCCAAGCCCCAGAACAAACTGGCATTAGCACACCCTTCAGTCAATATGCCAGGGACTCTGCTAAGTGCTAGTGATACAAAGAAAAAAAAAATAGCTACTACCTGTCCTCAAGTAGCTTATATTCTATTAGAGAAATAGCATGTACCCATCTAAGCAAATGTAAAATATAGTAAAAATAAGTATGGAGGAGGGACAATACTTGACAATAGAGGGCAGCACTGAGAAGAATGTGCTGCCCAGAAACAGGTTTAGCCTTAGAGTGGAATGGACTATCATGAGTCATAGTGGATACTCCCTCATTGGAGATCTTTCAGCAGAAACTAGGTGACCACTGTTCAGGGATGTCCCCAAGCTTTTTTTTTTTCTTCTTCATAGCAGTGGTCAGCAGCTGGTGATTTTTTTTATGGGTATTCTCACCATTCAGTCCATGCTGCACTGTAAACTAAGAAATCAAAAATCACCCTTCTGACTGCCAGGTCCAGCTGAAGGTCATTGCTTATTTTCTGAGGATGAATTAGACTGTTTTACAGCAATAGCTTGTCAGTTCTTGGCATTGGTTTTAGTTTTCAAACATGCTTTCCTTTGTGCCTTAGTACAAGTGATGCTATTTCATTATGAAATGAAAAGATCCTTGAAATACCTTACTTCACCACACCAAGAGCTACTCCAATAGCTCTAACAATTCTTGTAGTGTGCTTTTCCAGAGCTGCAAATTTTGCATATAGCCATTCTTTTTTAAAAACACATAATTAAAAACACATGAAAAGAATTCAGTGAAACCTGTATGATACTAAGAGCAGCTAACAGAGAACTAAGTAAAGGTGGAAAACCCCATTCGATCTGGTTTTATTGGAGGAAGATGATACTTTCTGGGTCAGCTGAATATCAGTAGAAGCATTCATGTTTGACCATTGGTGTCACAAAATAAAAATTAAAAACCTCAAAATAAATTTCTTGTCCCAAGTAATTTGCACATTACTATATAGGGAGCCATAGGACCTATAGCTAGAAGAGTTGTTAGAAATCCCATAAGCACAAAAAAAAAAAAAGAAAGAAATACCTTGAGGGCAACAGTGCCCCCAGCAGTGGCACAGTGGATGGAGCACCTGCCCTGGATTCAGGAGGACCTGAGTTCAAATCCGGCCTCAGACACTTAACACTTACTAGCTATGTGATTCTGGGCAAGTCATTTAACCCCACTTCCCTCACCAGAAAAAAAAAGAAAGAAAGAAAAAAGAAAAAGAAATCCCATAGGCAGAGCAGAGCCAAGATGGCAGAGTATAGGCAGCAACCCAGCTGAACTCTCCCAACATTCTGCTCCAAACAACTTTGAAATAAGTCAGAGCCAACAAAAGGTCAGAGTAAGACTTTTTCCAGCCTAAGATAACTTAGGAGGATGACAAGAGAGGTCTGGGACACTGGGGTGGGAACCAGACTAGAGTGGTGCAGCATCACCAACAGCAGGCTTGGAGGCATTGTAGACAGCAGTAGCAGCAGCTTCCAGAGTTCTCAGCCCAGAGATGGTAAGGGGGTTGAACAACTGGTCAGAAAGAGATTATGGGGGATCCTTCACTAGCACTGGGTGCAGCTGGCACTGATTGGCAACTCTATTGCCCATAGGCAGTTCTGAGTCACAGTTCCAGGGCAGAGAGGAGTGCTTGTGGTCAGTCACAAGGAAGCAGGAGCCCTGATTGTATTTCTAAAGCAGAGAGGAGCACTAGCACTTGTGGCTACAGGAGGGCAGGGAACTTATTCATAGTTTCAGGACTAAGAGGAGCACTAGTGATCGCAGATACAGGGGATCAGAGGCTCTTCCTGGGTAAAGACAAGAGTACAGACCAGGAGAGCAGTGACCACAAATCTCCCTGAATCACACCACATTGTAAGCATCAAAAACTTGCAGATACCCCAGAATTAGCTCTGAAAACATCAGAATGAAAAAGCCTGAAGCTTGTGGCAATATATCCCCCTCCCAAGGTGAACAAAACAGAACTTTAACATATAATTCAAAATCAAGAAATAGGCTGGGAAAAATGAGCAAACAGTTAAAAAAGAACTTGACCATTAAAAGTTACTACAGAGGGGCAGCTAGGTGGCACAGTGGATAGAGCACCGGCCCTGGATTCAGGAGGACCTGAGTTCAAATCTGGCCTCAGACACTTAACACTTACTAGCTGTGTGACCCTAGGCAAGTCACTTAACCCCAATTTACACACACACACACACACACACAAAGTTACTACAGTAGCTGGGAAGAACAAGACATAAACTCAGAAAAAGACAGCAATGTGAAAACAGCTACAAACAAAGCTTCAAAGAAAAATGCTAATTGGGCCCAAGGCCAGCAAGAATTCCTGGAAGAGTTCAAGAAAGAGACGAGCGGTAAAGGAAAAATTGGAAAAAGAAATGGGAGTGATACAAGAAAATTATGAAAAGAGAATTAACAGCTTGGTAAAAAGAGGCACAAAAATTCACTGAAGGAAAGAACTCCTTAAAAAACAGAATAGGCCAGATGGGAAAAGAGGTACAAAACCTCACTGAAGAAAATAAGTCCTTAGAAATTAGAATCAGACAATTGAAAGCTAATGATTCCACAAGACATCAAGAAACAATAAAACGAAGATGGCGGAGAGGAAGCAGCAAGCTGCCTGAGCTCTCCTTCTGTTCCCTCAAAAAGAACATTAAATCAAGCCTCTGGATGGATTCTGAAACTACAGAACCTTCAAAGGGACAGAGAGACACAGTCTTCCAACCAGAGATCATTTAGAAGACTTCAGGAAAAGGTCTGTCTGCCTCGGGCAAAAGGGAGGCCCAGCACAGGGCAGCAACCCAGCGCCGAGGGGGTCGGGGCAAGTCAGCAGGAGCTGCGGGCCACCCCCGAACAACTGAGGCCCCTGGAACCTGGCTCAAAAATCTGGTGGCCAAGAAGGACAGTGGAAAAACCTATCTGCACCGGCCAGGAGGGCCACGAACGGGGCAGGCGGGATCAGGCACTGGGATCGGGTGCCTGGCTGAGCACACTCAGACAGGAAGTGCAGGGGGGCAAACTGCACACAATATAAAGGTCTCAGAGTAAAAAGCCGGTCACACAGCACCTATACCCCTGCACAAGAAGCCCAAAATAGGAACCCTGGTGCCCCCAGAGCAGACCTCAACTCAACTTAAAAAATAAATAAATAAGCTGCAATAATGAGTAAGAAGCAAAAAAGAGCCCTCTCCATTGAGAGCTTCTGTATCAATAGGGAAGAAGCCAACGCAAACTCAGATGAGGACAATACCCTCAAATTGCCTACATGTGAAGCCTCACGAGGGAAGGTGAATTGGTCTCAAGAACAAAAAGCCTTCCTGGATGAGCTCAAAAAGGATTTTAAAAATCAATTGAGAGAGGTAGAAGAAAAAATGGGGAGAGAAATGAAAGCAAAACAAGAAAACTATGAAAAAAGAATCAGCAGCTTGGAAAAGGAAGCACAAAGATTGACTGGCCAAATGGGGGGAAAAGTGCATAATTTCACTGAAGAAAACAATGCCTTAAAAAATTCAGTTGGCCAAATGGAAAAAAAGGTGCATAATCTCATTGAAGAAAACAATGCCTTAAAAAATTCATCTGGCCAAATGGAAAAAAAGGTGCATAATCTCACTGAAGAAAACAATGCCTTAAAAAATTCACTTGGCCAAATGGAAAAAAAGGTATATAATCTTACTGAAGAAAACAATGCCTTAAAAATTAAAATTAGGGGCAGCTAGGTGGTGCAGTGGATAGAGCACTGGCCCTGGAGTCAGAAGTATCTGGGTTCAAATCCGGCCGCAGACACGTAACACTTACTAGCTGTGTGACCCTGGGCAAGTCACTTAACCCCAATTGCCTCACTAAAAAAAAAAAAATTAAAATTAGACAGTTGGAAGATAAGGAATCCATGAGACACCAGGAATCAGTCAAGCAGAATCAAAAGAATGAAAAAGTAGAAGAAAATGTGAAATACCTCATTGGAAAGACAACTGATCTGGAAAACAGATCAAGGAGAGACAATTTGAGAATCATTGGACTGCCTGAAAGCCATGACCAGAAAAAGAATCTAGACACCATACTCCAGGAAATTATTAAGGAGAACTGCTCTGATATCATAGAATCAGGGGATAAAATCATCATTGAAAGAATCCACCAATCACCTCCTGAAAGGGACCCCAAAAGGAAAACTCCAAGGAATATTGTAGCCAAATTCCAGAATTATCAGGTGAAGGAGAAAATACTCCAAGCAGCCAGAAAGAAGCAATTTAAATATCATGGAGCCACAGTCAGGATTGCTCAGGACCTGGCAGCTTCAACATTAAAGGACCGCAAGGCTTGGAATATGATATTCCAGAAGGCAAAGGAGCTTGGATTGCAGCCAAGAATCTATTACCCAGCAAAAATGTGCATTTTCTTTCAGGGGAAAAGATGGACATTTAATGACATTGGGGACTTTCAATCTTTCTTGGTGAAAAGACCAGAACTGAATAGAAAATTTGATCTCAACATACAAGACTCAAGAGAAGTTTAAAAAGGTAAACAGAGGGGGGGGAAAAGGTTACCCTATTAGGTTAAACTGTTTATATCCCTACACGGGAAGATAATACTCATAACTCTTAAGAATTGTAAATGTATTTGGGCAGAGAGAAGGACTTTACACAGAGGGTATAAATATAAATTGTCTTTGAGGTGATGATACAGAAAAGAATTAAGGGGTTAAAAAGGGAATCTATGGGGAGGAGAGGAAAGGGGAGGTGGAATGGGATGAACTATATCATATGAAGAGGTGGAAAAAAAAACCCTGTTACGATAGAAGGAAAGAAAGGAGGGGTGAACATTGTTTCAACCCTATTCTCATTAGATTTGATTCAAAGAGGGAATAACATATACATTCATTGGGATAAAGAAACTTAACTCATTCTTTAGGGAAGCAAAAGGGGAAGGGAAAGGGGGGGACTGATAGAAGGGAGGACAAAAGCAAGGGAGAAAAGGGTAAAGAAAAGAGAGGGGGTGATAAAAAGGGAGGGCAGATCGGGGGAGGCAGGGGTAAGAAGTAAAACGTCAGTGAGGAGGAATAGGGTGAAAGAAGGGGAGAAAAGTACAAAGGGGGTAAATAGAATGGAGGGGAATAGACAGTCAGTATTAATAACTGTGAATGTGAATGGGATGAACTTTGCTATAAAACGGAAGCAAATTGCAGAGTGGATTAAAAACCAGAATCCTACAATATGCTGTTTACAAGAAACACATTTGAAGCAGAGAGATACACACAGAGTAAAGGTAAAAGGATGGAGCAGAATATATTATGCTTCAGCTAAAGTAAAAAAAGCAGGGGTAGCAATCCTTATCTCAGACAAAGTGCAGGCAAAAATAGATCTCATTAAAAGAGATAAGGAAGGAAATTACATCTTGCTTAAAGGTACTATAGATAATGAAGTAATATCAATATTAAATATGTATGTGCCAAGTGGTATAGCATCCAAGTTCTTAGAAGAGAAGTTAAATGAGTTACAAGAGGAATTAGACAGTAATACTATACTAGTGGGGGATCTGAATCTCCCCCTCTCAGAATTAGATAAATCTAGCCAAAAAATAAATAAGAAAGAAGTGAAAGAGGTGAATAGATTACTAGAAAAGTTAGACATGATAGATGTCTGGAGAAAATTGAATGGGGATAGAAAGGAATATACCTTCTTTTCAGCAGTACATGGCATATTTTCAAAAATTGACCATGTATTAGGGCACAAAAACATCATAGTTAAATGTAGAAAGGCAGAAATAGTAAATGCATCCTTTTCAGATCATGATGCAATAAAAATTACATGTAAGAAAGAGCCAGGGAAAAGTAGAATGAAAATCAATTGGAAACTAAATAATTTCATTCTAAAGAATGAATGGGCCAAACAACAAATCATAGAAACAATCAATAACTATATCCAAGAGAATGACAATAATGAGACCAAAATCTATGGAATGCAGCCAAAGCAGTGCTTAGGGGAAAATTTATAGCTCTAAATGCTTACATGAATAAAAAAGAGAAAGAGGAGATTAATGAATTGGGCATGCAACTTAAAAAGCTAGAAAAAGAACAAATTAGAAATCCCCAATTAGATACTAAACTAGAGATCCTGAAAATCAAAGGAGAAATTAATAAGATTGAAAGCAAAAAAAAACTATAGAATTAATCAATAAAACTAAGAGCTGGTGTTATGAAAAAACCAATAAAATAGATAAAATATTGGTTAATCTGATTTAAAAAAAGAAAGAAGAAAACCAAATTACCAGTATCAAAAATGAAAAAGGGGATGTTACCACCAATGAAGTGGAAATTAAATCAATAATTAGGAATTATTTTGCCCAACTGTATGCCAATAAATTTGACAATCTAAATGAAATGGATGAATATTTACAAAAATACAAACTGCCCAGGTTAACTGAAGAGGAAATAAAATCCTTAAATAAACCCATATTAGAAAAAGAAATTGAACAAGCCATTAATGAACTCCCTAAGAAAAAATCCCGAGGGCCAGATGGGTTTACAGGTGAATTTTACCAAACATTTAAAGAACAATTAATTCCAATATTATGCAAATTATTTGGAAAAATAGGTGAAGAAGGAGTTCTACCAAATTCGTTTTATGACACAAATATGGTGGTGATACCAAAACCAGGCAAAGCAAAAACAGAGAAAGAAAATTATAGACCAATATCCCTAATAAATATTGATGCTAAAATCTTAAATAAGATATTAGCAAGGAGATTACAGCAAGTGATCACCAGGATAATACACTATGACCAGGTGGGATTTATACCAGGAATGCAGGGCTGGTTCAACATTAGGAAAACTATTAACATAATCAACCACATCAATAAGAAAACCAACCAAAATCATATGATTATCTCAATAGATGCAGAAAAAGCTTTTGACAAAGTACAACACCCATTCCTAATAAAAACACTGGAGAGTTTAGGAATAGGGGGAGCTTTCCTTAAAATAATAAACAGTATCTACCTAAAGCCATCAGCAAGTATTATATGCAATGGAGATAAATTAGAGGCCTTCCCAATAAGATCAGGGGTGAAACAGGGATGTCCATTATCACCCCTATTACTTAATATTGTACTAGAAATGTTAGCTTTAGCAATCAGAGAAGAGAAAGGAATTAAAGGAATTAGAATAGGCAAGGAGGAAACAAAACTATCACTCTTTCCAGATGATATGATGGTATACTTAAAGAATCCTAGAGAGTCAACTCAAAAATTCCTTGAAACAATTAACAACTTTAGCAAAGTAGCAGGATATAAAATAAATCCACAGAAATCATCAGCATTTCTATACATGACCAACAAAGACCAGCAGCAAGAGATAGAAAGAGAAATTCCATTTAAAGTAACAGTAAATAATATAAAATACTTGGGAGTCTACTTGCCAAGACAAACCCAGGAACTCTATGAACACAACTACCAAACACTCTTCACACAAATCAAATCAGATCTAAGTAATTGGAAAGATATCAATTGCTCATGGATAGGCAGAGCTAATATAGTAAAAATGACAATACTGCCTAAATTAATTTACTTATTCAATGCCATACCAATCAGACTACCTAAAAATTATTTTACAGAGCTAGAAAAAATAATAACAAAATTCATCTGGAAAAACAAAAAATCAAGAATATCCAGGGAAATAATGGAAAAAAACTCAAAGGAAGGTAGGTTAGCGGTACCAAACCTGGAGCTTTACTATAAAGCGGCAGTCATCAAAACTATCTGGTACTGGCTAAAAAATAGAGTGGTAGATCAATGGAATAGGCTAGGCTCAGGAAATGCAGTAGTAAATGACACTAGTAATGTAGTGTTTGATAAACCCAAAGACTCCAGCTTCTGGGATAGGAACTCAGTATTTGACAAAAACTGCTGGGAAAACTGGAAGATAGTATGGCAGAAATTAGGCATAGACCAACATCTTACACCTTATACTAAAATAAGGTCAAAATGGATACACAATTTAGACATAAGAGGTGATACCTTAGGCAAATTAGGAGAGAAAGGAATAGTCTACCTATCAGACCTTTGGAAAATAGAACAGTTTATGACCAAACAAGAGATAGAGTATATTATAAAATGCAAAATGGATGATTTTGATTACATTAAATTAAAAAAATTTTGTACAAACAGAAGCAATGCATCCAAAATTAGAAGGGAGGCAGAAAGCTGGGAAACAATTTTTGTGGCCAGTACTTCTGATAAAGGCCTCATCTCTAAAATATATAGGGAATTAAATCAAATTTATAAGAATCCAAGTCATTCCCCAATTGAGAAATGGTCAAAGGATATGAACAGGCAATTTTCTGATGAAGAAACCAAAGCTATCTATTCCCATATGAAAAAATGCTCTAAATCTCTAATGATTAGAGAGATGCAAATAAAAACAACTCTGAGGTACCATCTGACACCTATCAGATTGGCTAAAATGACAAAAAAGGAAAGTAATAAATGTTGGAGAAGCTGTGGGAAAACTAATTCATTGTTGGTGGAGCTGTGAACTGATCCAACCATTCTGGAGAGCAATTTGGAATTATGCCCAAAGGGTGATAAAGCTGTGCATACCCTTTGACCCAGCAATACCACTTTTGGGTCTTTTTCCCAAAGAAATCATGGAAGGGGAAAAGGGACCCACATGTACAAAAATATTTATAGCTGCTCTTTACCTGGTGGCAAGGAATTGGAAGTTGAGGGGATGCCCATCAATTAGGGAATGGCTGGACAAGTTGTGGGATATGAATACAATGGAATACTATTGTGCTGTAAGAAATGATGAGCAGGAGGAGTTCAGAGAAACTTGGAGGGTCTTGCGTGAGCTGATGATGAGTGAGATGAGCAGAACCAGAAGAACCTTGTACACAGTATCATCAACATTGAGTATTGATCTACTGTGATGGACTATATTCTTCTCACCAATGCAATGGTACAGAAGAGTTCCAGGGAACTCATGATGGAAGAGGATCTCCAAATCCAAGAAAAAAAAAAAAGAACTGTGGAGTATAGATTCTGAATGAACCATACTATTTCTTTTGGTTTTGATGCTGTTATTTTTTTTCTATTTTGAGGTTTTTCATCAGTGCTCTGATTTTTCTCTTATAACATGACTAATGCAGAAATAGGATTAATGTTATTATGTGTACATATGTATATATATATATATAATGTATATATGTGTATATATATATATATATATATAACCTATATCAGATTACCTGCTGTCTAGGGGAGGGAGAAGGGAGGGGATGGAGAGAGAAAAATCTGAAATTGTAAAGCTTGTATAAACAAAAGATGAGAACTATCTTTACATGTAACAGAAAAAAATAAAATACTTTATTAATTAAAAAAAAGAAACAATAAAACAAAGACAAAAAAATTTTAATAGAAGAAACTGTGAAATATCTCTGGCAAAACAAGTGACCTAGAAAATGGATTGAGGAGAGATAATTTAAGAATTATTTGGACTATCTTCAAGCCATGATCAAAGAAAGAGCCTAGACAAAAACTTTCAAGAAATTTATTTCAAGAAATTCAATAAGTTTCAAGAAATAAAAAAAGGAAAAGTTCCCTCATCTTAGATCCAGAGGTCAAAATAGAAATTGAAAGAGGTGATCACATCCTGAAAGAAATCACAAAATGAAAACTCCCATGAATATTATAGCCAAATTCCCAAGCTCCCAGGCCAAGGAACAAATATTGCAAGCAGCCAAAAAGAAACAACTCAAATATCATGGAGCCATAGTCAGGATCACACAAGATTTAGCAGTTTCCACAATAAAGGAACAGTAGACTTGGAATATGATATTCTAGAAGGCAAAGAAATTAGAATTACAACCAAGAATAACCTACCCAGCAAAACGGAGTAAACTTCAGGGGGTAAAATGGATTTTTAATGAAACGGAGGACTTTCAAGCATTCATAATGAAAAGACCAGAGCTAAATAGAAAACTTGATGTTCAAACATAAGACTCAAGAGAAGCATAAAAAGGTAAACATGAAAGATTAATCATTAGGGAAGTTAAACTGTTTACATTCTTACATAGAAGATATATGTAACTCCTAAGAAATTTATCATTATTAAGGAAGTTAGTAGGAGTTTGCATAGACAAAGGGCATGGGTATTAGTCAGTTATGTTAGGATGCTCTCAAAAAAAGGGGAGGTGAGAAAAAAGGATGCAATGGAAGTCGGAGAAGAGGTAGAACGGGAAATTTTTCTCACATGAAAGAGGCACACAAGGCAGAACTTTTATAGTAGTGGGTGAAATGGAAAGGTGGAAAGCAATGCTTAAACCCTATTCACATTGGAATTGATTCAGAGAGGGAAGAATATATATATACATACTCAGTTGGGTATAGAATCTCTCTTACCCTACAGGGAAATAGGGAAGGTGATAAAAGATAGGAAGGGGGAGGGGAGGACAAGAGGAAAGGCAGATTAAGGAAGACAGTGGTCAGAAGCAAAAAATAAAGGAGAGAATACACAGAAGAAAATGAGATGAGGAAAAATACACAGTAATCATAACAGTGAATGTGAACAGGTTGAGTTTAACCATAAAAGAGAAGCAGATAGCAAAATGGATTAGAAACCAGAATCTAAGAATATCTTGTTTATAAGAGCACATTTGAAACAGAAAGACACACACAGTTAAAATAAAGGGCTGGAACAGAATCTATTATGCTTCAGGTGAAGTAAAAAAGGACAGGGATAGCAATCATGATTTCAGACAAATCAAAAGCAAAAAAATTGACCTAATTAGAAAAGAAAATCAGGGAAACTACATTTTACTAAAAGATACCATAAACAGTGAAGTAACATGAAAAAATAAATTTAAGGGGATTTCTCTAATAAAGGCCTCGTTTCTCAAATATATAGAGAACTGAGTTAAATTTATAAAAAATAAGAGCCATTCCCCAATTGACAAATAGTCAGGGGATATGAATTGGCAGTTTTAAGAAGAATAAATCAAAGCTATCTACAGTTATGGGAAATAATGCTCTAAATCATTATTGATTAAAGAAATGCAAATTAAAATACACTTATCAGAAATAACAAATGCTAGAAGGGATGAAGGGAAATAGGTACACTAATGAAGTGTGGGGGCAGGGAGAGATGGGTAGTGAACTGATCCAATCATTCTAGAGAATAATTTGAAACTATGTCCAAAGGGCTATAAAACTGTGCACACATTTCAGCTCAATAATACTACTCTTGGGTTTGTATCCCAAGGAGATGAAGGCAAAAAGAAAAAGACAAAAATATTTATAGCACCTCTTTTTATGCTACCAAAGAATTGGAACTTGTGGGGAAGTTCATCAGTTTGGGGAATGGCTGAACAAGTTGTGTCATATGATTGTGATGGAGTACAATTGTGCTATAAGAAATGACAAAAGGATTGGTTTCAGAAAAAACATGGCAAGAACTATATGAACTAATGCGAAGTACAATGAAAAGAACCGGGAGAACATTGTGCACAGTAACCTGTTATGATAATCAACTGGTTACTATGATCAATACAATGGTCCAGGACAATTCCAAAGGACTCATGATGAAAAAACAAAAGCTAGCCCCTCCAGAGAGAGAATTCATGAACTCTGAGTGAAAATTGAAGTATAATTTTCTCACTTTTTTTTGTGATGTGGCTAATATGTTTTACGTGTGATATGGCTAGTATGTTTTATGTGATTTCACATGTCTAATTGATATCATTTTGCTTGTCTTCTCAGTGGGTGGGGAGGGGGTGGGAGGGAAAGAATTCAGAACTAAAAATTCAAAAAGAAAACCATGTTTAAAATAAATAATTTTTTTAAAAAGTAAAAAGAAATCCCATAGGCTAAACTCCTCTTTTAACAAATAAGGAAACTGAGTCTCAGAGAGTAAAGTTATTTGGCCAAAGTCACATGAATCATAAACAACAGAACCAGAATTTGAACTGGGGTCTTTTGACTCTAATAAATACCAGGACTTCTCCCATTAGACCACATCCCCACTCTCCTCCTTTGTGCTCAGCTACTTATCATTTTTTTCCTCCCCTCTCCACCCCCCCTCCCCCCCCCCCCAGCACAGTCTCCAAGAAAGAGAGAAGAAAGCATTAGCTGGGAACCAATGTTCCAAGGTTACCTCGTCACTAAAGAATTTGGAATTGTTTTGAAGAACCAGGCCCAGATTTCAATATGAAACACATATCCCATGAATCTTCTCTCTGGCTCTGGAACCACTGCAAATCTACTCTGAAAAGCCCCTCTTTCCAAGCCCTGGAAAAGGAGGTGGACACTCATACCTTGTCTATGGAAGAAAACTGGAATTTATGAAAAATTGAGGCTACCCCAGACCCTGTACCACTGAAACTCCTTTGTTTGCTCTTGATATGTTATTGACTGGACAATATCCCAGCTTCCCTGACCTCAGCTACATTTCTGGGCCAAGAAAAGGAGGGAGAGATGAAAATTTGAAGGAGCAAACTTGTATGGAAAGAAATTAGCTAGGGAAGCTACCACACCCAAGCTATAGAAAGCAGGTTTTCCAATTGGGCTTGGTATATAAGGGCGTCTCCAGGCTGGTGAGCGCCTGATGGATTATAAATTGCACAGGATCATAGGAGTTAGAGTGGGAAAAGACCTTGTAAATCATCTAATGCCTGTTGAGTTCCTGTTACATAAGAGGAAACTGAGGCCCAGAGATAAATGGTTTGCCCTAAGTAACTCAACTAGTAAGTAGTAAAGTCTGAATTGGAACATACATCTCCAGACTCTTCATCAAATGTTCCTTCCATTACACCAGGCTTACATTTAGTTCTGCTTCTCATCTTCTAAAGATGATGATAATAAGAATAATAACCACCAGCATTTATGTAGTGTTTTAATGTTTGCAAAATGCTTTACAAATATTACCCCATTTTATCCTCATAACACTTCTGAGGGGTAGGTATTATTATTATTATTTCCATTTTACAGTTGAGGAAACTGAGACAGAAGGAGGTTAAGTGAATTGCCATAGGTGACACAGCTCATACGTGACTAAGGCTGGTTTTGAATTCAAGTATTCCTTACTCCAGGCCTACTGTTTTATTTATGGTGGGCCTTCACCTAGTCCCCTTTCTAGTAAAGGACCAACTAGATTATTCTCACTAAGAATTTGCTATTCTCTAAGCCTAAAGCCAAGCTAAGGAGCCAGAAAGATAACAAACCCCAAAGAAGGGGGATACTTTGTCCTGGAAGATGAATGGACCATTCAAAAATCAAAAATGAATGCAATTCAATGCAGCAAACATTTTTTAAAGAACCTCATTTATTAAAGCATTTATTAAGATGCAGGGAACTCTTCTATGTAGACAAAGGGACACAAAGACAATAAGCAGTCCCTGCCCTTAAGAAGCTTAGAATCTGCTAGAGGGAAATAACAAATATTTAAGTAAACTTAAAGAAATGCAAAATGTATGTGTGCATAAGTGTGTGTGTGTGTGTGTGTGTGTGTGTGTGAGAGAGAGAGAGAGAGAGAGAGAGAGATGGAGAGACACAAAAGGAGACAAAGAAACAGAGAGAAGGAAGACAGAGAGAAAGAGAGGAGACAGAGGGGCAGCTAGATGGCGCAGTGGATAGAGTTACCGGCCCTGGAGTCAGGAGGACCTGAGTTCAAATCCAGCCTCAGACACTTAACACTTACTAGCTGTGTGACCCTGGGCAAGTCATTTAACCCCAATTGCCTCACTAAAAAAAAAAAGAAAAGAAAGAGAGGAGACAGAGAGGAAGAGGGAGAAGGAGAATGAAAGCAAGAGAAAGTGAGAGAGAGGGAGATACTAAAAACTGAAGGGCCTCATCTGTGAAGCAGTACCTGAGCAGAGCTTTACAGGAATTTAGGAATTTCATGAAGTAGCTATGAAGAGGGGGTACATTAGCAGCCAATGTGATCTGCTTCTGCAAAGGCACAGAGGTGGTATGTGGAATATTATGCTTAGGGAAAGGCAATATACAATGTGCCAGTCATTGTGCTGGGCCTGGGAATGCAAAGACAAAAGAGAGCTCCTTCCCTCAAGGAGTCCATAATCTAACAAGGAAAATTTGGCATGCATAGGTAACTCTAATAATGAAGGAGAGCACAATGGGAGAGTGGGAGCAAAGAGGGGATCCAGATGAGGTACTCTACTCTCAGAAGGGTGAGGCTCCTTTCAGAGCTGGGGGCGTCAGTGAAGGTGACAGGGATGAGGTCTCACCTTAGCTGGGCCTGGAAAGAAGAGGCTTTCCACTTAGCAATAAGATGGGGTACTCCAAGTATATGGTGGGAAGGCAGCATGTGGGAATGCAAAGAACTGCAAGGTGAGGACTAGACTGGGGAACAGCAAGCAGGACCAAAGGGCATGTACAGATTGTTAGATTTTAAGGGTAAACGGTTACAGCTCAGAAATGAGCAACAAATGAGCTACAAATCAGGGCTTGAATTGTTGTTCTGATGATATTCTAGACTTCTAAAAAGTGGTGGGAAATGTGTTAATGCAGATTAAACTTCAAAGTGCCTTTCTCTCCCAGAGAGCCAGTTGTTAAACATTTTTTTTCAGAGAGCCAATTGTTAAACACTTGCCAGAACACCACTGGCTCTACCTCCTCTCTCCAACATGGATTAATGAAAAGCAAAAACATTTTGTGGAGAAAAGGCACTACATCTTACAAGGTTAAGTCTGCAACTGAATCACTGTAATTCTGTTAGCTTTCTGGCTTTATGGTTTAAATGCTGGGCTTGGAAACAAGAAGGCCTGGATTCAAATCCTGCCTTTCACACTTATGAGCAGCTGTGTGACCATGAGCAAGTTACTCATCTGCAAAATAGAATAATAATAATAATAATGTTAAGGGCTAAAATTCTAGCTAGTCTGTCCAAAATATCTAATGAGTGGTCGCCAATAAATTATAAGCTTTAGCAAGAGTTAGACTTTTAAGCATTTATTAAGGAGAATAAGAATTTGGTCAAGAGAGAAGAAAAGGTCTAGATTCCTATCTATCTATTAAAGGGAGAGCGCATTTCTAGCTCCCTTCTCCACTGGAGTCCTCGAGAAAGAGCGAGACAGAGTGCTAGTCTCTTCCTTCTTCCTCCCACTAGCCAACATCACTTCCTGACTCCAAAGAAAAGACTCCTGGTCTTGCCCTCAAAGACCTTTGCTTCATGGGTGGAACTCTTCTACAGGAAGTCTCCAGCAGGTGGAGCACTTACAGCAATCGTTACAATAATAATAGTAGCACTTACCTCACAGGGTTGTTGTGACCAATAATAGAGATAGATAATACAAGCAAAGTGATTTTTAGACCTTAAAGTACTATATAAATGTCAGCTATTGCTATGTGTGTTAGGCCTCTGAGAGGTAGAAGAAACAAGGCTAACTCTGGTCCCTCCATATGGATACTGTGTTAGATCCAGCCCAGGGTTCAATGTACAAGTCCAGACCTGGTTGGCAGGTGTCAATGGTACCAATCTGGAATGACAAGGGGTGTCCATCTTGACTCATCCCCAATCTGAGAAGATCTTAAACCCATTAGAAGGTAACCTCAGGAGACTTAGTACATGCTACCTTTTGGCCACAAAGGAGAGAACCAAAAGCATTTGGGTGAAGGAACAGGTAAAGTTTCACAAAGACAGACCTAATTGTGCTGTAAGAAATGATGAGCAGGAGGAGTTCAGAGAAACCTGGAGGGTCTTACGTGAGCTGATGATGAGTGAGATGAGCAGAACCAGAAGAACATTGTACACAGTATCATTAACATTGAGTGTTGACCTACTGTGATGGACTATATTCTTCTCACCAATGCAATGGTACAGAAGAGTTCCAGGGAACTCATGATAGAAGAGGATCTCCAAATCCAAGAAAGAAAAAAAAAAAAAGAACTGTGGAGTATAGATGATGATTGAACCATACTATTTCTTTTGTTTTGGGTGCTGTTTTTTTTTTTCTATTTTGAGGTTTTGCATCACTGCTCTGATTTTTTCTCTTGTAACAGGATTAATGCAGAAATAGGATTAATGTTATTATGTGTATAGATATATATATATATGTATATAGATAGATAGATAGATATAACCTATATCAGATTACCTGCTGTCTAGGAGAGGAGGAAAGGAGGAAGGGAGGGAGAAAAATCTGAAATTGTAAAGCTTGTATAAACAAAAGTTGAGAACTATCTTTACATGTAATGGAAAAATAAAATACCTTATATGTAAAATAATAATAATAATATTTATCCAATTAAAAAATTTTTTTTAAATTTTAAAAATTAAAAAAAAAAACAAAGACAGACCTAGCCTTGATAAAAGGAACATTTCCTAGCCATTAGAGTTGTCTCAAAGTGAGACTTCATAGATACTACCTCACTGGAGAACTCTAAGTAAAAGCTGGATAAGAGGACTATTGTCTAGCAGATAGTTGCTGGGCTACAAAATCTCCGACATCCCTCTCACCTGAGCTCTAAGCTGCATAGCCTTCAAGGTCTAGCCCCAGGCGACCCTACTGGCTGGACATGCCCTAACAGATGCCTAAAGTTAAAGGTGACCCTAAGCATGACCAGATACAAACCAAAGAGAACCCCTCTGGGCTATGCCTTTTCAAATTCTTATTCCTGGCCTGAAGCTGAAACTCATCCAGCCTCCCAGAATTAAATGAAGGTTGGATTCGGGTTCAAGAGACATATCATGGCTGTGTTAGCTTCCTGAGCTGGTTCTTTTTCCAAAGATGTCTTCAACTTGCTAGGAAACACAATGATGAAACGCTGCCCCCCTGTGGTCCTTGCTCATCCCTGTTTGATACTTTAGACCTGATCTCCATTCATAGAATCATAATTCATTTAAAAATACTAGCTCCTATTCATAAAGTGCTTTTAAGTTTGCTAAGTGTCGTCCGCACAAAACCCCACAAAGTCGTTACCATAAATTTTCTCATTTCCATTTTGCAGAGGCCCAAAGACATTCAAAGTGGCTTGCCTAACATTACACAGCTCATAAGTTGCAGCTGTAGCTTCCGACTCTGGATCCACTGTTCTTTCCACAATACTGTGGTGCTTCTCGTAGGAAAAGTGAACTAAAAGACTGAAGACTTTGGAATCAGAAGTCCCAGATTTGAATGTGAGGTTTGCAATTTAGTTCCTGTGTGACATTGGACAAGTCATTTTCTTTCTCTGCCTTCGTTAAATAAGATTGAACAAAATATCCTTCCAGTTCTTTTTCAGCTCTACAGCAAGAGCTTTTGGTTTCATCCTACTTTCTAGAACAGTGATTTTCAAAATAGGTCTTCAAGAGAGACAACACATGAAATGGAGTGATAGATAGGGAAGGGTGTTTTGGTTTATAAAGTAACAGAGACCAGGGCAGCTAGGTGGTACAGTGGATAAAGCACCAGCTCTGGGATTCAGGAGGACTTGAGTTCAAATCCGACCTCAGACACTTGACACTAGCTGTGTGACCCTGGCCAAGTCACTTAACCCTCCTTGCCCTGCCCCCCCCCCAAAAAATAGGTCTTCAATAAATTGTAGTTGATGAATGAGTGAATGAATGAATGAATGGGATTCTCATCCCAACTTTAGGCTTTGGGACAAGCTACTTGGTTCTTGGATCAATAGATTTCCTCATCTTTCAGAAAGAAGAGAATAATGAGTGCCATTTTTGCATTGCAGCCTAATATATGTATCTCAATTTGATCTTTTTATTTTCTTGTATGTATATCCTCAGCACTTAGTTCAGTACCTGGTACATAGGAAGAACTTCATAAATGCTCTATCTATTCTCATTATAACTTTATACATGTGTGATCAACCCACATTTCTTTTAACAATTTAAGAATTTCTGTAAACTATGAAGCTATCGTTTTATGTTCTCTTGCATAACTTTGAAGCAAACTCATTTTAGATCGCCTATTCCGTTTAACTCAACGTGCTTAGCTAGGTGTCCTTTGAGGAGAAAGGCATTAGGACCAAACAATAAAGTCCTTCCCTGAAGGAGCTCACACGCTAATGGCGTTTGGTTGCTGATGGAGTGCAGAGGACAAAGGGGGAATGATATAATTTGGTGTAGTCGATAGAGTGTTGAACTTGGCTTCAGGAAGAGTTGGGTTCAGATCTCATCTCTTGAAACCTCTCCTACTTCAGCTGTAAAATATGAGAATTGAAGTCGGTGGCCTCTAAGATCCTTCCAGACCTAAATCTATGATCCTGTGATTTTGTGGTCATCTCCTTGTCAGGATCTCAGACTTAGAGACTTCCACCAAGGTAGGGAGAGTGGTGACAGCTAAAAGCCTGAACAGAACACCATTGATTAGAGACCAGGGCTTCCTGGTGGGAAAAAAGTCAGTGTTCCATGGGCTTCGGGAAACCTGTTGTTCCCATGACAATGAAGAAGGTCTGAGCTTTGGTTCCTCCTCTCTGAAGTGAGAGGATTACCTTAGGTGATATTTAGGTTGGCATCCAGCTCTATCATTCTTCAATTCTAAAATAAGGGACAGGGGCAGCTAGGTGGCACAGTGGATAAAGCGCTGGCTCTGGATTCAGGAGGACCTGAGTTCGGATCCGGCCTCAGACACTTGACACTTACTAGCTGTGTGACCCTGGGCAAGTCACTTAACCCCCATTGCCCCACCAAAAAAACAACAAAACTAAAATAAGGGACACATGCAGAAGTAGACTTTATAGCCCTCACCCTCAAAAAGTACATCATCTAATTGGGAAAATTAGATATATGTAAATATCTTATTTATATTTAAATTTGGTGAGATCTTAGATCCCTTGTAGCACTGAAATATTACAGATGAGAAAACTAAAGCTTAGCAAACTTAAATCATTCATCTATGTTCTACCTAAGTCCCCCTGACCTAAGCACTCTTTCTTTTATTCCAAACTACTTTTCACATATTCCAAAGCTGCTTCTCATAAATATATATGAGAAATTAAGATTCATAACCTTGTTCCTTGCTTGAATGTGTATGGATAGTTTGGGATGATTTGGATGTCAAATTTAAATAACAGGGCAATGAAAGAGCCTTCATAAGGCAGTACTGAGCCCTGTGTATTGGAGGTGTCTCAAAAGAGGGACATACCTGCTCCAGAAGGAATACATAGGATATAATGGTATGAGCATTCAAAGCTCTATGAATTGGAGTCATCCCAAAATAGGATGGAATCTGAGCTGAGCCTCGAAGGATGGCTAACACCAGGACTGGTAAAAAGGAAAAAGAAAGGCACAGAAGACAAATTAGTAAAAATGGGCTGGACTGCTATTTCTTACCTTTTAGAGATAAATATCTTTTATTTAATTAAGACCTACTGCTATTGTATCTAGTAGAAGTGGGGAAAGAAGTTACCCCAAAGGGGGCGGCTAGGTGGCTCAGTGGATAGAGCACCGGCCCTGGAGTCAGGAGTACCTGAGTTCAAATCCGGCCTCAGACACTTAACATGTACTAGCTGTGTGACCCTCGGCAAGTCACTTAACCCCAATTGCCTCACTAAAAAAAAAAAAAAAGAAAGAAACAAGAAGTTATCCCAAACCCTTTCCCATTCCATCTTTTCAAAACCCTCAGCATCCTACAAAGTGAAGTGAACAGAACCAAGAGAACATTGTACAGTGTAATCGCAATTCTGTACAATGAACAACTGTAAATTACTTAGCCATTCTCAGCAATGCAATGATCCAAGACAATTCCAAAGGATTCATGATAAAAAATCATTTCCCCTGCCAGAGAAAGAACTGATGTCGTCTGAATACAGATCAAAGCATACTATTTTTTTTTAATCAGGCATACTATTTTTCACTTTCTTTTTTGTTTGAGTTTTCTTACACAAAATGACTGATACAGAAATGTTTTACATGATTACACACATAAATCAACAACTCAGGGAACAGGAGAAAGAAGGAGAAAGATATAGAATTTGGAACTCATCTTTTTAAAAAGAATATTAAAAATTGTTTTTATATGTAATTGAAGAAAAATAAAATATATAAACCCTTTCTCAAACAACTAATGGGGCGTGAGGAATTAACTGAATCCTAGTAGTACAAATACTCAAAACCCCTTAGACAACAGGGATACTCAGTAAGTCACAGAAGCAGAAAGCATTTGGACTGATATGAGGAAATTACAGGTTAGTTATGAGCAAATAAACCCATTCAAAAACAGCATGTATCAATTGAGGACACATCCTAAATACTATCCCCTAAATATCCATACACAAGTATTGAAGCAAGAAACAAGGTTCTGTATCTTAATTCCTCATATGTATATTTGAGAAGCAGCTTTAGAATATATGAAAAGGAGTTTGTAATAAAAGAAAGAGGAGTAGGGTCAGGGCAACCTAGGTAGTACATGGGCAAGTGATTTAACCTTGATAAGCTCCAGTTTCTCATCTGTAATGTTTCAACACTACTAGGGAATTATTATCTCATCAATGTATTTCCTTTAACAACCTATATAATTCTTTTTTAAAATTTTTTTAATTTAATTTTTTTTTAATTTTAAGTGAGGCAATTGGGGTTAAGTGACTTGCCCAAGGTCACACAGCTGGTAAGTGTTAAGTGTCTGAGGCCAGATTTGAACTCAGGTACTCCTGACTCCAGGGCTGGTGCTCTATCCACTGTGCCACCTAGCTCCCCAACCTATATAATTCTTATCCATGTCCTCCCCAAATTCCCCCACTTCATTGGAGATCCTCCTCTTTAATACTCTGTATCAGTCTGTGCACATATGTTATGTCTCACTCTTTTTTATGCCTCACTCTGAATACATGTCTAACCCACATTTTTTCCATTCATACATGTCTTGATTTGTATGTAATATGTGCCTTAAAAATAAAGATCAATTTCTTCATCTGTAAAATGGGGATATTAGCAATTTTTCTCCCAGAGTTGTTCTGAGAAGCAAATTAAATAATATTTATAAATCACTTTGTGAACTTTAAAGCACTATGTAAATGCTAATGAGTAGTATTATTGCTTAGACTTACCATTTCCATTGTTATTTGGGTCAACTGAAATATTGATTCTTTGAAAACTTCAGTGTTCTGAAATGTATAGCTACATAGTGTCTACAAAAGAATATTGGTGTTAAAGAGATGCATTTGTGTCAGGGGCAGCTCAGGATTGCTGAAAACATTGAGATATTTCACAAACACAATCCATCCCATTTTTTCTCTGATTCAGTTCCAGGCCTATCTTATATGTGCTGATGGACTAACTCAATGGACTTTCTATCCAAGTGAATAATCAAAGTCTGGACAGAAAATATTCTTCATCCTTTTGTTCTTTCTTATGTGGATGGTTGGACTGATGATGGTCATGAATCTCACTGAGAAAGCTCTATAGCATTCTGGAATTTATCAGTAAGAGGGACTTTACTACCTATATGAAACCTGTCTTCCACTTGGATCTTACACAGCACTTCTTCCATGATGCCTTTGGCAAATACACAGTATCCATGTGTTATGTCTCATTTGATATTCTAATGGCTTATTTTTCAAATATCAAGTTTTTTAATCTGTTCCTCCCACTACCTTGTCCCCATTAATCAATTTAAAAACAAATCCTCAATACATCACTTTATAGTTTAGCAAAACAAATTCCTCCATTAGTCATGTTCAAAAATGTTTGTCTCATTCTGAATCTTAAGTTCATCACTTCCCCATTAGGAAGTTTGTGATCAATTTCATCATCATTCTTTAGGAATCCCAATTTATCATTTATCAGAACTGAATGGAAAACTGATCACAATTCTAAAGTCTTTCAAATGTTTTTCTCTATTATTCTCTATTGTTTTTTTATCATTGTATAAATTGTTCTCCTAGTTCTGTTCACTTTGCTTTAATTCACAAAGATCTTCCCAGTTTACTCTGAAATTATCTACTTCATCATTTCTTATGACATAATAATATCAATTACATTTATAAACCACAATTTGTTGGGCCATGCCCCAATAGAAGAACATCCACTTAGTTTCCAGTTTGGGGCTACCACAAAATAACTACTATAAATATTGTTATACAAATAGATCCTTCTCCTCTTTCTTTGACTGTAGTATAGGCCTAATAGTGATATAGCTGGGTAAAAGGATACACAGTTTTATAACTTTTGGGGGGCATCACGCTGAATTCCTTTCCAGAATGGCTAGACCAATTCACAGCTACATCAAGAGTTAATTAGTATCTCCAAATCCAAGAAAAAAAAAAAGAACTGTGGAGTATAGATGCTGAATGAACCATACTATTTCTTTTGGTTTTGGTGCTGTTGTTTTTTCTATTTTGAGGTTTTTCATCATTGCTCTGATTTTTCTCTTATAACATGACTAATGCAGAAATAGTATTAATGTTATTATGTGTGTGTATATATATATATATATATATATATATATATATATATATATATATATATATATATAAACCTATATCAGACTACCTGCTGTCTAGGGGAGGAGGGAGGGAGGGAAGGGAGGGAGAAAAATCTGAAATTGGAAAGCTCGTATAAACAAAAGTTGAGAACTATCTTTACATGTAACGGGAAAAAAATAAAATACTTTATTAATTTTTTTTAAAAGAGTTAATTAGTATACCTGTTTTTCTCACAGCCCCTCAAACCTTTGTCATTGTTCTTTCTTTTCTATCTTTGACAGTCTGAAAGGTATGAGTAGAACTTCAAAGTTGCTTTAATTTACATTTCTCTAACTATTAGTGATTTAGAACATTTTTCAAATTATAATAGCTAGCATTTCTGGAGCTCTTACTATGTGCCAGGTGCTTTTAAAATGTTATCACATTTTGAGCTTCACAACAACCCTAGGAGGTAAATGCTATTATTATCCCCATTTTACAAGTTAGGAAACTGAGGTAGACAGCATTTAAGTGACTTACCCAAAGTCACATAGCCAATAAATGTATAAGGCCAACTTGAACTCAGATCTTCCTGATTCCAGGCCCAGAACTCTATTCACTGCATCACCTCACTGCCTTGCATTCATCCTTTGAAAATCACCATTTATTTTGAGGGGAATACTTCTTAATCTTATAAATTTGAATCAACTTCTATATTTTGGAAATGAGAATTTTATCACAAAAACTTCCTGCAAGGATTTTCCCCCCATTGACCTACTTCTCTTTATACTGCATTCAATTTGTTTCTACAACAACTTTTCTAATTTTATATTAAAAAGTGTCAATTTTACCTTATATGATGTTCCCTATCACTTCTTTAGTTATAAATACTTCCTCTATCCATAGATCTGAAAGATAATCTTCCTTATTCCTCTAACTTGCTTATGATGCGACCTTTATATCTAGGTCATGCATCCATTTGGAATTTATCTTGGTATATGGTGTGAGGTGTTAGTCTAAACCTAATTCTTGCTAGAATACTTTCCAGTTTTCCCAGAAGTTTTTGTTAAATAGTGAATCCCTATCCCAGTAACTAAGGTCTTGTGTTTATCAAACACTGTATTACTATGTTTGCTTATTTCTGTATGTTATATACATAATCTGTCCCACTGATCAAATAATTTTCATAAATACTGCTTTGTGTGTTTGAGATCTGATACTGAGAGACCACCCCCCATTCCTTCCCACTCTTTTTTTTCATAATTATCCTGGAGATTCTTAAATTTTTATTTCTACATATGAATCTAGTTATTTTTTCTAGCTATATAAAATATTATTTTGGGAATTTGGTACAACATTGAATAAGTAAGCCAACTTAAGTAGTATGGTAATTTTAGCATATTATCTTAACATATCTATGTTTCTCCAATTATTTTAGTCTCTTTATTTCTACAAAGAATGTTTTATATTTAGATTCATATAGTGCCTAGGTAAATTTTGATAAGTATGGTACCCAATTTTTAAATTTTCTATAGTTATTTTAATGCAATTTCTTCTTCTAGCTTTTCCTGCCAGGTTTGGTTGGTTATAAATAGGAATGCTGATGATTTATGTCCATTTCCCTTATATCCTGTAACTTTGCTGAAATAATTATGTTAATTAATTTTAATTAAATATATAAAGTTCTTTAAGTACATCATCATATTATCTGTAAAAGGGGGGGAAGTTGTTTCCTTTTCTGCTTATGTTTATTTCCTCAATTTATTTTTATTATCTCATTATTATATATTATTATTATTACTTTGCTAATCTGGGTATTTTAAATTTACATTTATATTATTATTTTTAAGAATTAATCTATTTTTCCAAGTTATTGTTGTTAGCATGTAATTGGGAGAAAATAGCTTGTGATGATCTCTTTTACTTCCCCTTCAATTGTTGTAAATTCCTTTTTTTTTTTTCAATTTTGACATGGACAATCTGGTTTTCCTCTGTTTTTACCAATTTTTTTTCAGGGCAATGAGGGTTAAGTGACTTGCCCAGGGTCACACAGCCAGTAAGTGTCAAGTGTCTGAGGCCGGATTTGAACTCAGGTCCTCTTGAATCCAGGGCCAGTGCTTTATCCACTGAGCCACCTAGCTGCCCCTTTCTTCTGTTTTTAATCATATTAGCTTAGTTTTTTCCTAATAAAAACACCTAGTTTAATTTATTAATTCATTAGTCTTTTGTCTTCAATTGCATTAATTTCTTCTTTAATTTTAATAATTTCTACTTTGTTGCTTACTACAGGATTTTTTTATTCATGACTTAAGTTTTCTTAATTGGATGTCTAATTCAGTGATTTGTTTGTTCTCGTTTTTGTTGATGAAAGTGTTTAGAGATATAAATTTTTTTCCTCAGACCTACTTAAACTGCATTTCATAGGTTTTGGCATATTTTCTCATTATTATGCTCTTTGATGAAACTTCTATTTTTTCTATAATTTGTTCTTCAAACTATCAGTTCTTCAGAATCATGATAGTCTAATTATTTTTTCAATTTCTTTAAAGGCCCTTTCTTGACTATCATTTTATTACATCATGATCAATAAATAATGTATTTTGTATTTCTACTTTTCTCATTTCTTGGTGAGATCTTTGTGACTGTGAAATTTAAAATTGGATATTAGATCATAAATCTCCCCTACTTAACTTTTCCCTTAATTTATCTCCCAGACTAGTAAATGGAAGCTTCTGGTTTTCTAGATAGAGCCTTTATTGTATATAAGGTGTTGTTGATTAGAAGGATAGGAAAGTAGAAATACAGTAGAAATCGTCTTAAATCTAGGCTTAGTCTATATTTCTTATAAAAACTCACCAAACCAAAAAAGGCCACCTTTGGAGTGAGGGAGACCGTCTGTGCTGCGCCGCCAGGAGTCCCGCCAAGCAGGCAAAAAGGCCTCTTCTGTTCTCTCCACCCCGGAAGTCAAAAAAAAAACCCCGGCAGGCAGTCTGACATGCGCAGCAGGCGGACTGCACCCGGCAGGCAGTCTGACATGCGCAGCAGGCGGACTGTTCATCTCCTCCCCAAAAGGGTGGTCCTTGAAAAACTGGCGTCCTTCAGTTATCCTAACCGACTGTTAAAAACTTTCATATTTTACTACATTTCCCCCCTTTGCTTCCTCAAGAAATGGAATGTTTCCTTGATGGAACGAAAAACTGGCGTCCTTCAGTTATCCTAACCGACTGTTAAAAACTTTCATATTTTACTACATTTCCCCCCTTTGCTTCCTCAAGAAATGGAATGTTTCCTTGATGGAACATGACCCAATGCATGGTCAATTTTTATAAAGGTGCCATATGTAGCTGACAGGTATGTAAATGCTTTTCTATTCAGATTCAGTAATTCAGTAATTGCCAGAAGTCTATCATCTCTAATTTTTCTAAAGTTCTTTTTAGTTCTTTAACTTCTTCTTTATTTGTCTTTTGGTTAGATATATCTAGGTCTCAGAGGGATATATAAAGGTCCCAAATTATTATGGTTTTATTATTTCTTTCTCTAATTAAAATGACTTTTCTTTAAGTACTTAGATGTTACATTAGTAGGAGCAAATTATTAAGTGTTTATATTTACTTATTTTCTATTGTACCTTTAAGCGTAATATAATATCTTTGCTTATCAATTTTTATCTATATTTACTACAGTAGTACATTTTTATTTTGCCTATATTTACTGTAGTAGTAGTAGTAGTAGTAATAGTAATAATAATAATACCAAAAAGAGCTAGAATTTATATAGTACTTGTAAGCAACTAAAATTAGCCTCGGATGCTCTGAATGGGCGCCCCTGACTGTGTGACTGGTCTCCCTGAAACTACCCCAGGCACATAAGCCTTACACGCCCACACCCAGCTCAGTGGGGATGCACACAAGAAGCCTCAGGCATGCTGGGGCTTCCTCTGCCCAGTCCTGGGCTCCAGGGCATGCCCAGTACAGGGGCTCCATGTGGCCTGGGAGCGCCAGCCAATTAGCCTGGGGCGGGGCTTGGCCCTGGGTTCCCAATGAGAGAGGTCTTTTATATACCGGGGAAGTTAGACAGAGAGAGGAGAGGCTACAGAGACAGATAGGAGGGCAGCTAGAGTGAAAGGGAGCAGGAGTGAAGGAGCTACAGCAAGGACTGAGAAAAGAGGCTAGGAGAGTAGGCACCGCTGACAATGAGATGTAGTGAAGAAGAAGTTGCAGAAAGGACTGAGAAAGGAGATACAACTTGATAGTTGTAAGTGCAGGCGGTGGCAGCAATGGCAGCCACACCCACAGGCAAAAGACATGGGAGATTTCACTCCAGCAGGGAGAAAGTTAAAACACAGTCTGGCCATATATTTCTTTTCTTTGTCCTTATTTCTACATTTATCACTGTTTATTCTTATCAATAAACCCTAGTATTTGTTTAAATTGAAAGGAGGCTGTTTAATCTTGTTTTTTGCTAGTGTGGGAGAAGCAGTGGGGAAGGGCAGTCCTTTACAACTTGGCCCACACAGGGCTTAACAAACCTGGGGGATTTTTTAAACCCCCAGGCAGATAATAGCCCCACAGACAGCTAGTCGGCTAGCTTGCTAAAATTTAACTAGCTTAGTGGGGAAGACAAAGTTACAGATTAGAAAGCCAGTTACAATTTCTCAGATCTAACAGTTATATAATTTTATACATTTTAATATTCGCAAAGAACTTTACAAATATTATCTCATTTTATCTTGACAACAAACTTGAGAAGTAGATTTTATTATCCCCATCTCACAGATGAGGAAACTGAGGCAGAAAGAAGTTAAGTGACTTGTCCAGGATCATAAAGCTAGTAAATATTTGAGGCTGTATTTAAGCTCATATCTTCCTAACTCCCAGATCTAGTGCTCTATCCCCTGTGCCACCTAGCTGTCCTAATTTTACCTGAATCCAATGCCTTATCTGATACCCTGATTACCAGCCCTACTTTGTTGAGTTCAGCTAAAGCATAATAGATTTTTCTCTAGTCCATCATTTTAACTCTATGTGAATTTTTGTGTTTTCTGTAAATAA